>NC_141552.1:1260000-1357500 GCF_021556685.1 Rattus norvegicus
TAGGGATAATAGATGTGAGGAACTGAATACTCAGGAACTTGGACCATAGAGATCTAAATTAGCCTCCAATGACCAGCAGATGCCTTTCTGTGGGTACATGCAAGAGGACCCTGATGATCTAACAGTGCATCCCTCCCACAGCCTTTCAATAGCCTACATTTCTGGAAGTCCTTCCTGAGCACCTCTATGGAGGATCCTCTCCCAGTAACACCCTTGTTGCCCAGCTCCTAGGCCATGAATGATATAAAACTGCACTGCTTTATCCTCAGTGAGGGATTCCCAACCAGAGAGAGCTTAAATTTGACTGATGGCTTAATATTTCGTCCTCAAAAGAAGGCAGTTTTCCCGAGGGCCTCTCTGGCTGTGAATCACCGTAATGGCTCTTAGTCATTGGGGGAAAACCGGCTCCTTCTTGGACTTGACATATCATCAGTTACAGATGAGTCCTCCTGACTCCTGCAGGGGTATTGTTCCTGATTGAGGTTCTGGGGGCTCCTCTGGCCCTGGTAAATGTCCTGAGTTCTAATATTCTTTCTGTATTACTCTGCCTCCCTCTTCATTATGCCCACTGGGCCATAGGCTGTGGGAGCATGAAAGCCCTCAGGCTGAGGCCCAGAGATGTGGCTGCATTGATGCATATACTTAATGGCATTACAAGTCCAGGTGTCTGGAAGTGCCATCAAGGATGTCCCCAGCCATCTGGGGGTCCCAGCTGGCCTTTTAGCTATATGTAAACTTGTATTGAGCATCCACTCTTGGCTGAAACTACTGTGGTGGTGAGTTAGCTAAACCTATTCCTCATTGTGTGTTTAACAAATTTTATTACCTTACCCACCATCTATCTATCCATCCCCCCTTTCCTCCCACTTCCCTCCCTTCACTATGTTTATTGAATCTTTACTACACACTTTAGAATATGCAAAGGTATGTTGTTTCCCCAGTTAATTAAATAAAAGAAAGACTTTACCTTTCATAGCTTTATGGAAAATAAAGAAGTAGATTCACTAATTCATCCAATGAATGAGAAAGGAAAGTACTTTAGGAGCCTGTTGCAGAAAGAGTCTAACAGGGTGTGTATGGAGAGCACAAGGAGGATATGTTTGAATGGGCTTCCAGAAGCAGCATATCCGAGGCTGAGTCTTGAGGATCTCTTGAACCTAGGGAAGCCAAGAATGGCTTGAGGAAAGTGAATAGGTGCAGGCAAAGGTATGGGCAGACACTTAGAGGTGTGGAGACCTCTATGTGCTTTCTTCTGAGACCTTAGGGGTATTAGAAGATGAGAAGAGTTGGGTGGACTTTCCCCCTTATCTGACCATCTGAATGCATCATTATGCAGAACTGAGTTAGGTAGGCTCTTAGGTATGAGATCCAGAATATGGCTATGCAATCTGGTGGTTCTTTCATTCCATTTCTCACAGTGGGGCAGTGAGTTGACTGCAGCCACGTGTCTTCCTGGGACGTCTCTTGAGTTTTTGAAGGAAAGGCCTGAGGCTTTCTGTTCTCCATTCTGTTTGCAGGTCTCTTGACCTGGCAGAGTGCTGGGGGCGGGGCACAAAGACTTAGCCAGTTAAGAGTGTTGGACTACACTCTAATGGTCAGGACCTGGGTTCCAGAGTTGGGGCAGCCTCTGACTCTGGGTGAGACCTAGGGAAATCTGCTTCTGGCCTTAGGAGATACAAAATGATTGAATCTATTTCCCCAGATCTGCCCTCCCAAGAGCTTATGGCCAGTTTCTGCTGTTGTGCTGGCTACATTTCAACGGTTCACAGATCACATGGAATTGAGCAATTCTCTTCCCTGGTCCTTATCACCTGCCCCGCCCCTTTGGTTGATTCTGCAGGTAGTACCCACTCTGTAATGATGATGGTGCTGGGCAGGCCTCTGTGGAAAGTTGTACTTCTCTCCATGGAGAGTTGTGCTCCCCTCTCACTGCACTTAGAGGAAATGGAGGCTGAACTCCAGCCCAACTATTGGGTGTCCCACCACACCTCCTCCCCCAGGTCTGTTCTCCTCTGCTTACTCTTACAGTGATAGGGCCCATCAGCTATCCTGGGCTTAGTGGAGTACCTAAGCTAGAAGCTCTTATTTTATTTAATTTTCCTATGATGAAGAAAGAAATTATCTGAGGATCTGATTGAATTTAAATTAGCCTCAGTTTCCAAAACTGTGACTTTTTAGAAGTGGGATGATTTATCTCTGCTATTCTTTTGTGCTTGGATTACTTCTGTGGCAGATAACCTTGATTGCTGACTTGAATGGATGATAAGTGCCTACAAGTTTAGCAAAGCAATTTCTGAGAATGACTGAGATGGCCTTTCCAGAGGTCTGTCCTGAATGTGGTTGGCACCATTGCATAGACTGGGACTCCATAGACTAGGGACTTAGAAGGAATAAAGAGAGAAGAGAGGAGGCCAAGAGACATATATTCTCTCTGCTTCCTGGGTGAGACAACATGAACTTTCTACTTTGCTCTGTATCCACCCTACTGGCACTGTGAGCTAGAAGCAGTCTTCCTTGCCTATGAGTTTGTTTCCCAGATGTATGGACACAACAATGGTAAAACTAACACCATTTATGCGGTTACAGAATCTGGGACTCTTGAGCTCAACCTTGAGTGTCCCTTGGAGTGATCTACCTTTTGTTTGAGAGAAGGGTCTCTCACCTTGCCAATTAGACTGGGCTGGCTGTTCCGTGAACTCCATGGGTCAAATTGTCTCCACTTCTCTAGTGCTGGGATTACAAACATGTACCACCACATCCAGCTTTTTATGTGGATGCTAGGGTTCAAGGTCTTTACTGGCAAGCAGGTTACCAACTGAGCCATCTCCCCAGTGTCTGAGCTCAACCTGAGGTCATATCCACATATCCAAAGCTTGTGTTTGAGCTGATATGATTTCTGTAGCTGGAATCCTGGAGGGTTTACTGCTTTGCATGGGTCGGTTTGGTGGAGAGCAGCCTTTTCTTTTTTTCTCCAAAGTCCATAAGAGGGATCCAGGTTTGTCTTGGCTGGTGATGGGACAAGATTACTTCTTCATTTCTTCACTGTTGAAACTGTGGAGGCCAAGGTGCTGCTATGAATTCATCTGCCAGGATGTCAAAAGAGACAGAGCAAGTGTAGAGAGGAGGATGGTTTCTCTGCTCATACCAGAAGAACTGTGTCCAGCAAAGATCCCACCTTCATTAAAGTTTGTGAATTTGCAAAAAAAAAAATTATACTTTCCCCTCTTAGTCCTGATTGTACAACATTTTCCAAATAGAAACTTGAAGCTTTCACACTAGCAGAATCTGGTCAGACTGGCTATCTAATCAGTGCTCAGCACAGCTCCCAGGTCTTGATGTGTGGCTGTGAGACCTATACTGGGCCTGGGATGGGGAGCTGTGTTTGCTGAGCTGGCACCCAAGGTAGGCTAATTAGTGAGAAATGCCTCGGGTGGAGCTTTTCTCTTTGCCCAGTGGGGTCCTCCTGGGCTTCATATTTACTGGCCTGACTTGGCCTCTGGTAGAGAGAACTGCAGAGGCTGTGATGCTCTGACAGGTTCCTACAGCACAGGTCCCAAGACCACACAGCCTGGTTGTTCTGTCTTCCAAAAGCCAGGGCTACAGTTGGCTCCACTCCCCCAGTATGCTTTCTACAGCTTTTTCCTATCTCCGCCTCACACTCTAATCTCTCAGCTTAATGCAGAGCAGGCTTCCCTCCACCTGTCTTTCCAAAGGGCACAGAGCAGAGTGGCAAATCAGTGACTTTGATGATGGATCTATATGAGTGGAGTTCCTTGAGTATTCACAAGTCTTTGTTCCTTCCTTGTGTTAGAAGTGGGCATCCACATTCTGCAGGCTTAATTTTTTTCTCAACCCTACTTTAAATAAAGGTTCTTAAATGTTTTAACCTCTCTTCTAGCCCACCACCCACCAGAGGTAATAGAAAAGAAAGGTTATTAGGATACAGGGGAAGTGGACCTGTTTAGAAATCATTCTTCGGAACAAATCCCATCTGCATTGTTAGGAAATCGGCAGTTCAGTTCACAGGTCAGCAGTGGCAGCTCCATTCACTTGCAAACACTTCACAAATATTCCAGCAGCACAGTTCAGTAGTGTTGGGATGGTGAACATGAATCAGCAGCAGTGCCATGATATAGCAGAGACAGCTAGGCCTCAGCAAAATTGGCACTAGTCATCAGGAGGAACCAGAACCATCAGGGATACCAGGAGACTCTGTCAGCAGTGCCTCTCTTAGAGAAGCGGAGGTCAAGCAAAGCTAGTTGTGCAAGCAAGTGAAGTCCAGGATCCATTACTGTCTGTTGGGTCCTATTTATACTCCCTCCAAACATCATGTGTCCTCCACAGGTCTTGCCTCATCATGTGTCTTGCCTTAGCATGCGAGTCTGTCTTAGCAAAATTCCATGTGAATCTGTCTCAGCTAACATTAAAGAAGAGGCAAGAAGCCACCAGCACACCATTAGAAGTTTTTCTGATGTATTTCTTCCTATGGAGCCCAGATAAATGATGCCCAGATAAGCAATGGTAAGGCATACCAATACCATGCAGTGTTATCCACCATTTGTTGGGTCCTTAACATCATAAATCCTTTCAGATGTTTGCTTTAGCAAAACATCCTTTCACCTGTGTCTGCTTCAGCAAAACATTCCTTTCCCTATCTTTCTTAGCAAAACATCCATTCACCTGTGTTCACTTCAGGAAAACACTCCTTCATGTGTCTACCCCAGCAAAACACCATCTGACACAACTGACTTTCTAAAGAAATTAGAAGTTCCCACTTTAATGCCCCTCTTCACATGACTTGGCGGTGTCCTTCTATAGGAAATAAAAAAAATGATTTTTCACTGCCTCAATGGCTTTCGACATGACTAGGACACTAACCATACAACATGCAAACAGTTGTGACAAGGCTGTCTTTAATTGATGAGGGAAAAATGAACTATATGGTAAAATTGAATGGCTCCAAATGCAAATAAACAATTTAAAGGCTTCTAAATGTGCCCTTGAAGAGAATCTTCTCTCCAGTAGCCATAGAGCTCAAGTTGCAGAAAATCAGACTGAAGCCCTCATTATAAGGTTGGCTGAATTACAGAGAAAATTCAAGTCTCAGCCCCAGAGGGTGTCAGCAGTTAAAGTAAGGGCATTACTGGCAAAGAATGGGATCCTATAACTTGGGATGGGGATGTGTGGGAGGACCATTTTGAAGCTGACAATTTTGAATCTTCAGATCTCAACGGTTTACCTCACCTGAGGAAGTAGTACCCTCAGCCCTATCCCTTGAAATAATGCCTTTGTCACATGAGGAAATTAATCCCTTGGAGTCTGATAAACCAGCAGTGACTTTCTTTGAAGAAAATGCTGGGCAAGACAATACGGATGCTCCTCAAGGCCCACCAATAGTTCCTTCTAGACTTATAACCAGACTCAAGGCAAAGCAGGTCCCTAGAGAGGAGGTAGAAAGTGTAGTCCATGAGGAAATGCACTACACTACTAAGGAGCTTAATGTGTTGCTAAGTCATTCAAGCGGAAGTCTGGGGAATATGTGTGGGAATGGATTTTAAGGGTGTGGGATAATGGTGGAAAGAACATAAAACTAGATCAGGCTGAGTTTATTGGCATGGGCCCTCTGAATGGAGATTCTAGGTTTAGAGAACCCTGACTAATACAGCTTCTTTAGGTCTGCAGAGCATAGCATGAGTATCCTGTACTTTATGGCTAATATCTACTTATGAGTACATACCAAATGCAGGTCCTTTTGGGACAGGGCTACCTCACTCAGGATGTTATTCTAAAGTTCCATTCATTTGCCTGCTAGGCCTCCTTGCACATGTGTAGCAGATGTGCAGTTTGATCTTCCCGTGGATTCTGAACAACTGGAGTGGGGTCTATCCCAAAAGCTGTTGCCTGTGTGTGGGATGTGTTCTTCTAGGTGGGCTGCCTCAGTGGGAGAGGATTTTCCTAGCCTCACAGACTTGATATGCCATGGTAGGGACATACCCAGGGGGCCTACTTGCTGAGAGGAGAAGGAGAATGGGGGGAGGATTGTGGGAGGGGTAACTAGGAGGGGGCAGTGAGTGGAATGTAAAGTGAATAGATAAAATTAAGGAAAATCTGAAAAGAAGAGTCATACATGATATCACATATTACAGAAGATCAATCAATAAGTGTTGTCGCAACATAGCTTCTGAAACTGTTTTTCACACAGAAACTTTTTGGGGTAGATGAGACACTGGGTTCATGTCATTTTGTTGCTTGTTTGTTTGACCCATTAGTGTTTTGGCAGTCACAAACTATACCAAAAATTGTGTGCTGAATGGGGATGATGGAGACAGGAAGGGCAAACTCTGATTGGATCACAGTGCTTGGCGAATCTTTGCCCATCCTTGTCTGGGTATAGACATCTATGCTCAAGCTATCACTAAGTCCAGTGAAAAATACTGCCAACATTTAGCTTAGATTTGCATGTACGATTTGTCCATTTTAAAGTACTGTGCTGGTTAGTGTTAACTGTTAAATTGGCAGAGTCTAGACCTGCCCGTGGAAAGCCTCTTAATTGTGTTAATTGAGATGGGAAGCCATTGCTGTGGGTAGCAACATTCCCTGGCTGGGGTCCTGGACTCTTTAAGTACTGAAAGGGGGCTGGAAAGCATGAGTTCACCCCTCTCTGCTTCCTGATCATAGATGTGATAGAATCAGCTGCTTCAAGCTCTGGCCATCATGACATTCCCACCATGACACACCCTTGAACTATGAGCCAGCAAAAGTCCCTTTCCCTGCAAATTGCTTTTATCAGAATATTTTATCACAGCTAAAGGGAAGCTAACTGAGACAGGCATTGAATCTATTTTTATGACAGCTTGCAGGCGAAACAAAACCACTTCTGATCAGACTATGGATTATCAATTTGCAGCCTCTGGTCTACCCATTCTGAATATGCTCCTCTTTGGTGCCATTACTATTGACCCAAACTTTCATGAGGAGATCTAAGAATGCAGAGTAACAGTCAACCTAGCTGATATACCTTGGTCCCTGGACAGCGGTCCTCTGGAACCAATAAAATATCCCCAATTTGACTGAGAAATAGTACAAGATCTAGAACCCAGAGTTTTAGATCGATTCCTGCTATTGGTTTGACTGGCTTTGTGACACTGAGTGAATCCCTTCCCTTTTCTAGTCTTCCGTTTTTCCCATCTGCAGAGTGACTTTACTGCTTGCATGCTGAGAAGCTTAGAATCCATGAGGCAGTCATATAACATCAGCACAGGTCAGCATCCTTACCTATAAAGCAGTGGTCAGCTGCTGGCCTGACCTAGTTAAACAAGTATTGGATAAAGTAACAGAAGACACACTGCCTGCCACTAGAGTCCAATGGTTCTTCCTTATGACTCCACAGGCTTCTGGTAATTATAGCAACAGCAGTAATGAACTGCAAACAGCACAGGATTCAAAGCAGTGGCTAGATTAGCAGGTGAGGGAAGCTTCCTTGAAATTATCTTGAAAGGAAGAATAATTGATCATGCAAAGGTAGAGGTTGAGCCACCCCCTTTCTTCTCCTCCTCTTCCTCTTCATTCTTCCTCTTTGGCCCCCATCTTTCTGTGCCTTTGTTATTATTTTTCTTAGGAAGACATGAACAAATACCTATTTACTCTATATAGGCATCAGTGATGAGCAAGAAAGTGAAGTGATTCCATCCAAGAGTAGCTTGGCCGATCAATAAATTTACTGGTATTATTTATAAATGCAAGGCTGACTTTTGGGCAACTGCATCACCAGAAATCCCACTTCTATGTGAGCAATGACTCAGAAAAGCTGCATTTTTAAAAATTTTTATTTCATTTTTATTATTATTGTTTTCACCTGTGTTGTATATGTATGTAGACAAGGCATGCATGCTATAATGCATGTATGGAAGTTAAAGGACAACTTCATGCAGATGATTCTCTCCTTAAACCTTACCAAAGTGCTGGGATTGAATTTAGGTCATCAGATTTGTGCTGCAAACAATTTTAGCTGCTAAGACATCTCACCCACCCAAAGCTGCATTTTTGAAGTTTCCTGCCTAACATGGAGCCAGCTGTCTCCTTCTCTCAGTATTTACTGTGCATAAATATAACCACAGGCCTGAGTCCTGTGGGTCCTGCAATTTTGGGGAGCTTCCTGATCCTTGTAAGTTGTTTCCTGATCTTTCTAAGCCTTGCAAATTTCTTTAGCCTCCTGAGGCTTACAAGCTTTTTTTTTCTGCTTCCAAGAGAGAATGTTTTAGTTTGGCAGAAACAGCTACACAATAGCTTTTACTTTACTTTTTCTATACCTTCATGGAATATGATTGGTGACACTTTAAACAGATATGAGGTGGCTTCCCAGCTAAGAAAGGACTCTGATGACTTCCTCTGTGATAGGGGGAGACATTGTTCCTCGCAAGAAAAGGTTGTCCCTTTTCTTTGTTCAACCTGTCTGGGATGTTGTGCCAAGCTTTGCTGCAGTGTAAATATGGTCTGTCCTTTCTGAAACTCATGCAGAAGTCTAATCCTCATTATGAGATTTTGAGAGGAGAGACCAGGTGAGGCCCTTAAGAGGTGATTAGGGCTCAGCCTTCATGAATGAATTAATCCATTCATTCGATTAATGGATTAAAGGATTTACAGGTTAACAGTTATCTGAGGTGTGATTCTGTAAGAGGAGCCAATTTGGCTAGGTGTATTGTCTCTTGCTGTGTGATCCCTGCCCTGCTTTTGGACTCTGCCAATCAAGACATGGCTTCTTGACCTTGGATTGGGACTATGAGCCCCAATAAACCTCTTTTCTTTATAACCTACCCAGACTGTGGTATTAATAGCAACAGAAAATGAACTAAGAGAGGCCTTAGGTCACTGGTTTTAGGTTATAGGTTTCATACAGTAGCATGAAGTAAGAGAAATATTGGCGAGACTCTGCATTGTAGGGGTGGCTGACACATATTGTTGGGGGGCAGGGAGAACCCACTGCACCAGGGACATCTGTGATGAAAGAATTATAAGCTAATTTGCATAAAAGCCGAACCACCTGCCACATGTGCAGGGAAAGCAGAGGCTACATACTGGATAACAGACCAGGCTCGCCTGTGTTTTATTGACCTGCAAAGTGGTCATGAATCTCTGTGGGCACTGGCTAGCTGCAGTACATCCTCTCTCTGCCTCCCCCTGACCCTTGTACCACCTCCTCTATGACTTCTCTTGTTTGGAGTTGTCTTTGTACACTGGGCTCAGCTCTTGTCTGTGTCCTGTCTTCCCCCCTGGTCCTCCTCTTTCCATGTTCCACACAACTGCAGGCTCAGGTCTCCCTGGTCTTCTACTTACCAATGTCTAAGGATATATGTAACCCAACAGAAGCATGCCTTAGGTACGCTGTGTCAGTTTTCTCTTGTATTTCTTTCCGTTTTAGCTTCCAGTCCTAGAAACTGAATCTAGGGCCTTATACATCCCGGGCTAGTGTTCTACCACTGTGTTTCCCCAGCCCAAGTTTCTGTCTTGTATGTCTCTTCTTCATCTCATTCTGATTTCTGCTATATTCTAAAACACAGAGTGGAATGATGTTTTTAGATTTGAATCTTCTTGCTACCTTTGATTAGTCTAGTGATATTGGACCTGAGAGGGACTCTTTCTGAAATCCCCCACTCTTTTTCTCTTTTATTTTTCTCTCCTTCTCCCCTTCTGCCTCCCCTGTACACATATCTTATAGTGATGTCCTAGGGTTAAGATGATCAATGGACATCACAGAGGAGGCATCCAATGCTCTGGAGGAATGCAGTGGCCTGGAGGAAACCTCAGCACCTCTCTCTTGCCTTATGCTCTCCTCACACCCTTGTTTGGCAATAAGATGTTTGTCTAAGCCAGACAGAGTGGTGGGCCTGTAATCTCAGTTACTTAGGAGGTTGAGACAAAACCATCAAAAGTTCAGGGCCTGCTAGTTATGGAGTGAGCTGAAGGTCTGATCACTTGGTAAGGCACTGTGTCAAATAAAAATGAAAAGAGAGGCTGTGGGTGTACTTGTGCTGCAGAGTCCCTGCATAACATGGGTGAAGGGATAGAATGAATCACCATGGTACCAGTGTGGTAGAGGCAAGGAAGACTCATCTGGCCTAAGATAAAGGGTTCCTGACACAGAGAAGATAGAACTCTCAGAATCTCTTGAGTAATAGTATGTCTTTGTTCGTGAAACTCTCCATCTCACTCCCAAACATATAACAAATATGAGATGACTCAGAATAGAGGCTGGTCCCCAGAAAGGCCAACCTTGTGATACTATGCTTAGGGCTTGGAGCCTTGCTGACCTCTGAGGAGGGGCAGGAGGCTTCAGACTGGATTGTCAATCATCTTGCTGTTAAGGAAGCCCACACAACTTTAGACCCCTAAACTCAATGGAATTCCCATTTCGGGAACATCCTGATGTGTAGGAGTGGGATTGACCAGTCCTGATTCTCCAGAGAAGTGGATACTAATGGCGTGTACTCGGGACAATTTTTGTTTGGCTGCTAGTCTTAGTAGTAAAATAATAACTGTGCAGAACTTTTCAGAGTTCTGAGAGCTATTCTAGTTAACTTGAATCTGAAGGGATCATAGGAACTCTCACATTTATTGCCAATTGGCCAGAATTGCAGGTGGCCTGGGGACTTTGGCTGGTATTTAGGAGAGTGGACAGGGTGGTGGAGGATGGAGGCCTTATCTTGTGGCTTTATCTTTGGCTGACTGGATGGTTAGTGTCTGGATGGAATTGTAACTTCTGCTTAGAGTAGATGCAGAGTAACTGCCCACCTGGCTGTATATCTTTGGGGTCTGCTCCTGTGATTTATCCTTTTCTGCTTGGATTGCGTTTCTGCTCTTCATTTGACCACAGACTCTTATTTATTCTTTAAAGTCCACACGAAATGCCTGTACCTCAAAGGCTTTCTTTACAACTTATTGTGGACAATTATGAAACTGCACTGGAGGAGAATCATACAACCAGCTCCTCTGTGCCTCAGCTACTTCCCATTGTTCTCATTGTTGACCATCCTGAACGCCCACATTTCAGGGGCCCCTCATGGGTCTAAGGACTAATGTGTCTTTTAGGGTCAAAGAGATAAAACCAGGCTATGGCTAGTTATTCTCTAGGGAGATCTGGCAGACTTGGGTTTTGCTGCCTTGCATCAGTGACTTGCATACAGAGGAAATAGAACAACAAGAAATGCACTTACATAAAGCTGAGTTGGCACAACAAGCAAATTCACGGAGAACTGTGTTGTTGGAAATAATAAGACCAGCATTGTACAGAAGGCAGCAGATGGGAAAGAACATGTCTTGTCAGCCAGGACTTGGGTTTAACAGCCCCGTGCTAGTTCAGGGCTGTTATTTCTCCATGAATGATGGTGTAGGCATGGGGGCTGGTTATCAGCCAGGAAGTAGTTATGGGCTCGGAGTTCAGTGAAAGGACAGAAAAAGAGCAGGGTTCAAGTTTGCTTACTTATTTCTTTCTCCTCCTCTCCCCCCTCCTCCTCCTCCTCTCCTTCTCTTCCTCCTCCTACTTTCCTCCTCTTCTTCCTCTTCCTCCTCCTATCCCTCCTCTTCCTCTTCCTCTTCCTCTTTCTCTTCCTCTTCCTCCTCCTCCTCTTCCTCCTCTTCTCCTTCTTCATGTACCCATATATGAGCATGTATGTAGAGACCTGAGGTCAAGGTTGGGTGCCTTCCTAAGTCCTTGTCCACCTTATTTTTTGAGACAAGATCTCTCCTTGAACCTGAAGCTCACCAATTGGCTAGACTGGCTAGCCAGCAAGGCTCAGGGATCATAATTAGATTAACTGCAGATTATTCTCAAGTGATGCTGCTTTTAATATGGGGGTTGAGGGTTCAAATTCAGCTCTTCATGCTTGCACATGTTCTTTTACTGACAGCCATTTCACCAACCTTTTTTTTTTTTCTTCCTTAAAGGTTTTGACCTCATCCCTTTCTTTCTTCAGCTCTTTGCCTGTGAGCTTTCCCTCTGTGCTGAGTGGAACATGTAGTTAGAAGCAAGTCCCCAGGGCCTAGCCCACGGCAGGCACAATCCAAATGTTTTTAATGTCATCATTCATTCATTTCTAACACAAATGCCATTGAAGCCTTAGAAACAGAGATGAACTGTTTTCTAAAGTCACACAGCTACTAGACATGCAGAGCAGATTAACGTGTGTGGCCACCAGTTTGTTCAGGCTCTCACAGGCCAAATTTAGGTAACAGTTCTGAGCAACCAGTATAATAACACAGTTTTCACTAGTTGCTGTTTCCTCCTAGATGGAACAGAGGGAATTCTTTACAGAATAATGCCAATTAATTAATGTGGAGTGAATGGAAAGACATAATTTACAACACCCATGCAGTCATGGATTCAAGTATAGTTCATAAGGGATGTTGAGACTATGGGGGAACAGTATATACACATGTTTTCTAAGATTAACTACACACTATGGGGGACAGATGGTCTTTTGTAGATGAGAGATCTGGTAGTTACCGTCTTAACTGAGTAATTAGACTTTGCATCACCAAGTATGTGTGTGTGTGTATGTGTGTGTGTGTGTGTGTGTATGTGTGTGTGTATGAATATATTATGTATATGTGTGCACATGTGGAAATTTATATGTATACATGTGTAATGTATGCACATATACATAAAACATAAAACTGGCATGCATATAAATATGTGGGTTTATGTAAGCATACACATTATGAACATGTATGTTTATGTATATATATGCACATGTGCAAATATTTATATCTTTTTGGAATAAATGCTAAATGGAATTCCTTAAATTTTTACTTTTTAAATGTTTAATTTGTTCATTGAGAAGCTCATACATCCAAACTATGTATTTCTATCATATTCTTGCCTGGTATCCTACCAACTCCTCCAATCTCCTCTCTCATCCACCTTCAACTTCAAGATCTCGTCACACATGCACCTTTTACCTCATCCACTTCATATCTTTCCTCTTCCTCTTCTTCTTCTCTTCCTCCTCCTCCTTCTGTTCCTCCTCTTCTTCCTGCTATTTCTACTTCAGAGGCCATTGGATTGAATTAGTAGTGCCTCTATATACATGGACATGAGGCCATGCACTGGAATATGGTCAACCTACCAGAGACAACACTACAAAAACCAAACCAAAACAAAACCTCTCCTCCCCATAGCCAACAAATTTAAAATTAGCTGACATTCTAAACTTGTGAATTTTATTTGTGATTAAACAGGAAAATGATCTTTTAAGGAGATGCAGGCTAAAATGCTTTCAAGTGTTTTATTTGGTACATGCACTGATGCATGCAAAGAAAACATGGAGAACATTAATACTTGGTGAATAAATGAAGAGGATGTGGAAGTCTATTGTATGTTTTCTATAGACTCAAGCATTTTCCATGGAAATCGTGAGGAAAATGAGGTAGGGACTAAGAAATGACCGTGTCAATGGTGGTGAGTGAGAAGAGGTAAATCCTGGAGTTGAGATGGTGAACTTGAGAATAGACAGGAAGGATGGGAAGGTGATTGTTTTCAAAGTCAGACACATATTTGGTGGGGCTGCCATCTCTGCAAAGTGGACTATGAAAAGTCTGTAGACTCAACTTCTCCCTTAACTGTCCTTTCCAAGAATGACCACCTTCTGGACTTGAAGGCGACTCTTGGCATTCATCTGTACATGTGCAATAACTGCCTGTATTGATGTCTTAACCTCTATTATTTGAACATTATTGGGTGCTGTCTTACCTAGAAAGAGAAGGCTGAGCTGTCCCTCAGTCTCACACACTCTTGACTTCCCTTATGTGATTCTATCATTGTTTTCATTGAATTGACTGTGTTTTCATCCTTTCATTCAGAACACACCTATGTTCTGAATAAAACACGAGGGGCGGAGTAACCTATCAGTTTCACCACCAGTGTTTTGGTCTTGTGTGTAGTATCAGTAGAGAATTATTTAAAAATATGAAATGTCTGATATGTTTGAAGAGTGAATGAGGAGACTTACATAATTAGTAGGGAGACTGGGGTAAAGTCAATGGCTCAAACTTAGAATCCACACATATAGAAAGAAAAAAAAACCCAATTGAATCTGGTATATATTTTTTAAGTAATGAAAATAAAAAGGGAATCATACTTCACCACCCCAGTGTGTGGGCGCTATAGAGAACTGAATATTTAAGAATATTTAGCTACTCAAAAAAAATGTTCAAAGTCCTTAGTCATCAGGGAAATGAAAACCAAAACAACTTTGAGGTTCCATCCTACCCCTATCAGAAGGGCTAAGATCAAAAACCTCAAGAGATAGCACATGCTGGTGAGGCGAGGATATGGAGCAAGGGGAATACTTCTTCATTGCTGGTGGGAGTGCAAACTTGTACAACCACTTTGGAAATCAATTTGCCAGTTTCTTAGAAAACTGGGAATAGTTGTACCTCAAGACCCAGCTATACCACTCCTGAGAATATACCCATAAGATGCTCCAAGATCTCACAAAGACATTTGCTTAACTATGATCATAGCAGCTTTATTAATAATAGCCAGAAACTGGAAATCTAGATGTCCCAACTGAAGAATGGATAAAGAAAATGTGGTACATCTCCACAATGGCATACTATTCAGTTATTTAAAACAAAGACATGATGAATTTTGCAGGCAAATGGATGGAACTTGAGAATATCATCCTGAGTGAGGTAACCCATTCCCAAAAGGACATGCATGACATATGCTCACTTATAAGTGGATATTAACCACAAAATACAGGTACCATGCTACATTCCACAGACCCAAAGGAGCTAAACAAGAAAGGAGGAAGTTTGAATCTCACTTAGAAGGGGGAATAAAATAGTCATAAGAGGTAGATAGAGGGAGGGAACCGGGAGAGAGGAAGGATAGGGAGGTGAATGGGGGGGTTCGGGTTCAGGCGTGGGGAAGAACAGGAGAGATGACTAGATGGCTATGAAAATGAATGGAAATCTGCAATTGACAGGGTGAGGAGGTGGGGAGCATCTCCAGGATGAGACAGAGACCTGGGATAAGGGTGGTACCCAAGAATCAATGGAGGTGACCTTAGCTGTAACTCACTATATTGGGGATAGGTAACCTGAAGAGGCCATCTCCTGCAGTCAGGCAGGAATCCCAGTGGAGTTATAGAGACACCAACCCATCCACAAAACTTTCAACCCAAAATTTATCCTGTCTACAAGAAATGCAGGCATGGGGGATGGAGCAGAGACTGATCGGATGGCCAACCAATAACCAGCCCAACTTGAAACCCATCTCATGGGCAAGCACCAGCCCCTAACTATTAATGTTACTCTGTTATGCTTGCAGACAGGAGCAAGTTGTCCTCTGAGAAGCTCCACCCAGCAGCTGACTCAAACAGATACAGACACCCACAGCCAAACAGTGGATGGAGCTTGGGGACTCTTATAGAAGAAATGGAGGAAGGATTGAGGCCCCGAAGGGGATAAGAACTCTGCCACAGGAAGACCAGCAAAGTCAACTAACCTGGACCCTTGGGACTCTCAGAGTCTGAACCACCAACCAAAGAACATACACGGGCTGGACCTAGGCCTTTCTGCTCATGTGTAGCAGGTATGCAGCTTGGTCTTCATGTGGGTCCTGAAAAACTGGAGTGGGGGCTATCCCAAAAGCTGCTTCCTGAATGTGAGCTATGTTCTTCTAGCTGTACTGCTTTGTCTGGCCTCAGTGGAAGAGGAAGCTCCTAGCTCTGCAGAGACTAGAAATGCCTTGGTTGGGGTTTGGGAGGTGGGTGGGTACTCAGAGAGGTTCTCATCCACTCAGAAAAGAAGGGGAGGGTGGATGGGGGAAGGATTGTGGGAGGGCATGGGCAGTGAGTGGGATCCAAAGTGAATAAGTAAAAATAAATAAATAAGTAAATAAATAAATAAATAACTGGAAAAAAAGAATAGTTAGCAAAGTCAGGGAGTTCGGGACTACAAGAGATGGCCTGGCCATGAGTCACAGGCTCAGGCCATCCCTGCTGAGCAGTCATCTAGGCTGACTCAGCCTTACTTTACAGGCTCTGGGAGAGGAGCTCAGTGAGGATTCCCCACTGGCTACTGAGTCTTTGGTAATCCACATGGTAAAAGGTCTTGTTTCCCTGTCTCCCCACAGTCCTAGCAGGCCTCCCCTAGGGTCTAGCTCATCTCTTCTCTCTCCTCAGCTGCCTCCGCTCCTTGTCTCTGTCTCCTTGTCCAGTCTCTTTTTGTTTGCTGGTTTAATTAATGCTCTAAAATCTGTTTGCTCTCCTCAGTTTCCTGGGACTTTGGCAGGGAGAAAAAAAAAAGTCAGCCTCTCACTTTCTATTCTATGAGGAGCTTCCCTTTTCAATTTTCCTTTTATCTCCCTTCTCCTTGGTTCTACTGTGAGCAGAAGTCTTGTCAGCCCAGGTTGTCTGGGGTTGGAGACTATTGTGAATATGCATCTTCATGTACCTTAGATACAGGCTTTCTTGAACTGCAGAGTAAGGCTGAACTTGCTTCAGAGCTGAGGTTGTCACATGTCTCCCTTCCTTTGGCTGTCCTTCCTCAGTGCCTAGGCTTCCTCATCTTGGGACTTCTCCCTAGTACCTATGTCACGGTTCCTTTGTCCTTTAATGGATTCACCATTTATGGGCCGTGTTTCGGTTTTGAAACTAATTGGGACCAGGGAAGAGGGGAGGACATTAAAAAAAAAAAAAGAACAGAGATTTATGCAGCCACGGGCCACTCACCCAACTCCAGCCTCCAGCCACAACAGCTGCATGGAGCTTTTGAAGTGGCGTTCTGCTCTCTGCAATATTTAATGAAGGCATTCTGCAGACCAGGCAAAGGAAGGTCTCTGAACCTGTTGGCCTCTCTTCTAAAGCAAGCTGCCCTGGGCTCTGTAACAAAGAGCCCAGAAGCCCTGGGAGGGCTAGTGGCTGGCTTTGGGAGCAACGAAGAGGCATGCCTGCCCCTGTGGTCAGGTTGGCGCTAGCCTTTCTGCCACCTGCTGCTCTGACCCGGCTCACAGGCAGCTACATTGTCTCTGCTGAAGCTGCGTGTGATCTCCAGAATGAAACATTCCTTTCTGTAGTCTGCTATGGTTACTCCATCCCCCCAACACACCCTCCTTAACATCTTTGTTCTGCTGCTCTTAACAGGGCAGAACACACATCCTCCCTGCGATGTGATCTTTCTGTTAACAATTTCATCTAATTCCATTTAATTGTTTCTTACAAAGTTTGGTTTCCTGAGATACAAGGTCTCCCTCCCCTGCTACTCTTGCCCAAGATCTCCTTCATGTTGTTTCCTAACTGCTGCTGTATCTTCAGAAGGGCATGATTCATGTGCCTCCCGTTTGCCTGAGGATCAAGTCCCTGCTCAGCCCAGTCCGTTATGAAGAATGGTCTTCCTCAAACAGAAATACAGGGAAGGCATTTCCTAGCCTCAGTCCTTCACTGGCTCTGCCTTAGCAAAAAGGACAGAGGCAGTTCAACCTAATCCATTGGAAGCACTTGCAAAACATTGGTTGCTCATTAAAATCCAAGTGCTGCACAACCTCCCCATTCCCCTGCCTGCCTTTTTGGGTTTGTAGCAACTCTTCAGTAGGCCTGTATATTTGAAACTACCAGGCTCCGTTTTAGCCTTTTATTTTACCCTTTGTTCATTGGATTGCTATGTACCAGGACTCATTGTTTATCACATATTCTAGATCAGGAATGTCAGGTAGCTATATCATGTAAGCCACTGTACTGGCTGGTTTTGTGTGTCAACTTGACAGAAGCTGGAGTTATGACAGAGAAAGGAATCTTCTTTGAGGAAATGCCTCCATGAGATCCAGCTGTAATTAGTGATCAAGGGTGGGAGGGTCCATTGTGGCTGGTGTCATCCGTAGAATGGCAGTCCTGGGTTCTATAAGAAAGCAAGCTGAGCGAACTAGGGGAAACAAGCCAGCAACATCCCTCCATGGCCTCTGCATCAGCTCCTGCTTCCTGACTTGCTTGAGTTCCAGTCCGGACTCTCTTTGGGGATGAACAGCAATGTGGAAGTGTAAGCTGAATAAACATTTTCCTCCCCAATGTGCTTTTTGGTCATGATGTTTTGTGCAGGAATAGAAACTCTGACTAAGACAGCCCCTTACTAGTAGTGGGGGTGGACAGATGGCTCAGCAGTTAAGAATTCTTGTTGCTTTTGCAGGGGATCTGGATTCTGTCCTCCATACCCACATGACAGCTAACAATCACCTGTAACTCCAGTTCCAGAGGATCTGATGTCCTCTTCTGGCTTCTGTATTAAGATACCTTATATCGTTTCAGCCTGTCTTCAAAGTGCAGCATCTATGTTCCACGGACAGCACATCCTGATCACAGTGGTTACATTTCAGGTGCTGTGACTGCTGTGTTAGCTAGTGTAGTCCTTCATGATAAAGATTCAGACTGAGCTGCACCCGGGGAATCCTTCCTCTGTGTTGTTTCTATGCTAGTTGGGAAGAGACACGGGAAAGCAGATAGTAAATGGTAGAGCGGCACATTTTCTGCAGCCCTCTGGGCATTTCTAGTTCTGTGCCCTTTGGTGACTGATTCTCATAGAGAAGTGGCTGATCTGCCCTTTACTGCTTGAAGGAGACAGGGGCTGCATGGTGATGTCCATTTGTGACTCACCAAGACCCTCCTACAGGCTACCTTACATGGCATAAGTAACTTCACAGGAGTGATTAAGGAAATAGAACTTAAGGCAGATTATCCTCAGCTATCCAGGAAGTTCCAAGTCACTAGCACTTAAAAGCAGATCAATATTCCTGGATTCAGAGAGCGGCAGAGCTGGCAGCAGGAGAAGGTCACAGCCCATATTGCTAACTGTAAAGATGGAGTAGAGGCCATGAGCCAGGGAATATGGGGGCCTCTAGAAGCTGGAAAATGTGAGGAAACAGATTGTTCCCTGCTGTATCTGGAAAGATCACGGTCTCGCTGACTCCTTGTTCTTAGTCCAGTGAAACCTCTGTTGGCTTTCCGTCTTGCAGAACGGGAAAATAATAAATATGTGATTCTTTGAGTTACAAAATCTGTGGTGATTTGTTATGGCAGCAGTAGAAAACTAATACACTTGCTTTGGGGCTAAGTAATGAATAATTCACCTTTCTGAGATTCAGAAATAAGTTATACCTAACTCATGGGATTTTCAGTGGATAAAAACGAGGCACCAGCTGTAATGTTCTTAGTCCAGTGCCCAGCTCATCATGAAAGCTCACTGACTGTCAGATGGAGCTACAAGGATGTTATGATTTCCCAGAGTGGCCTGTCTGGAGCGAAAGCTCCAGAGCACTTGTTGAACAAGTTTAGAATGAGCTGGTCTCCTATTGTGCCCTTCCCTGACATGGCTGTCAGCCTCTTAGAGATCGGCAATTCCATTATTTTCCTGAGTGTGTGTGGAACCCTAGTGGATTTGGGTGGCATACAGTCAAACATGTTTTACTTGAGTGGTTATGCATTTTAATATGCATTGGGAAAATATGGCTGGCACATCAAATCCATAATTCACAGATAAAGGATAACAAAGGGAATCCATTTTTAATATGTGTTATGTAAACTCCAGCTCCCATGATGAGGGACTGAAACCCTGGTTCATGCAGCTGTCTCATTCTGGAGATATGGCAGCTGAGACAGAGGCTGACGGATGGACTATGAGTGGCCATGAAGGAGCTACATCCCTCTATTCCTTGGCTCATTAAATGAGGGACTGAGCTGAGTGAAATAAATCATAGATTTCTTTTAACTGGATCTCAGGAATGGTAAGATTTATAAGTGAGTTAGCCTTGTGCTAAATAATAAAGGGGCATTTTTGTTCAGTCTGATCTTACTCATTCAGTCCCCAAATGAGGACTAGAAAGCATGTACACAGGACTTTGGTATTTGTTTGGACCCTGTTTTGGCTGCTAATCTAGTATCTCAGACAACCAGAGGGAGTATGTCCTAGCTCATGGTAGACCAGGAAGCACTGAACAATTGAGTCCCAGGGACAGAAGAGACACCCCTGGGTGTTGGGGAAGTACTCGCACAGAGATCAGGCACTCCCATCCCCCTCTGTTCCCTTCTCAACTTTCTCTTCCATTGTCAATAGCTTTCTATTGCTGTAGGACTTTATCTCAGAAATATAAGCTAGGATCTGACACTGTTGTCCAGTTATAATATGGAAAGTTCTGGAAAGGACCTCTATTGACTAGGTGTGGCTTGAATATTAGACACCTATATTCACAGGAGATAAGGCAGGGCTAAGGCCAAGGTCAAGGATGGTACTGGCTGCATTTGTTTAAGTGTTAGGGTTCTGTTCGGCAGAGAAAACAGTAATGATAAGACTGTTCAGAAGCCCTCGTCACACTGTCCACAAGTTTGCTGGCATGGCTCCAAACTGCTTTCAATTTACCAGTTATTTGCTTATTTACTGCATGCGCACACACGTGTTTGTGGTACATGTAGGTGGGCATATATGTGCCCCAGCCTGTGAGTAGAAATCAGAAGACAACTTCTCATCAGTTGGTTCTCTTTCTATTATGTGGGTCCCCAGGATCAAACTCAATTTTTCAGTGTCATTCAACAGAGCCATACCATCTTACGGCCCATCTACTGATGCTTTTAACTTCAGAATACTCCCAACTTCTCTAAGCCCCAGGTTTCCCAACTGTAAACTTGGCAATTGTGACACCTTTTCCCCAAAATTTTAGGAGGACTGAGGGATAATACAAATGAAAATATCTAATGCATAAGAAGGGATCAAGAAATTTTTGCTACTTTTTCTCCCAAGTAGCCTTTTCCCCCTTCCCTGAATTTTTGCTTAAGAAGCAGATTTCTTAGCTCATGATTGAAACTCTTATTATTTCTTCCTGTTGATTGGAAAGATGCAAAACCAGTTCCCTGCTATAATTACTTCTAAGGCTGTTTAAAACCATACTGGGTTAATGATAATTGGTGAACACCTAGGACATGAAAAAAAATGTAGGTCAGGCTAATAGTGACTGCTGGAGTTCCTGAAATAAACAGGATGGAAATGGGTTGGGGAGAGCACATTATGCAAAAGACTGGGATGAGAGGGAGAAGGGAGGCATCTCTTATGGGGAAACTGCCTAAAACAGGGATGAGTCAATGGCCTCAAGAGCTGTGGAGCTCAGCATGGACTAGGGAGGACCACCTACTCTAGGATCTTAAATCCATTCTTTTGTAGAATGCCTATCTGTGTGACAGCTTTCTGGCATTTCAGAAACTCCTCAGGATGGTTTAGCTGCGTGATATGGAGACAAAAAAAAGTGTTGCTGTGCCAGAGAAACAGAGTCTCCAGAAGTCTGGAGATTTCTGGATTGTGTAGACATTCTACTGGCTAGGGAAAGAAATCAAACTTGTCCTTCCTTAGGCAATTCCTAAGTCCTTTGGAAGATAGTGGTTTTGAAGAGAAAAATCACAGAGAAGTCAAGAGCAGGAAGCCAAGAAGGGAGCCATACTGCTCACCTCACCTCCATCTCTCTACCTGGTTGGCCACCCATTCACCCTTTGTCTTGCTCTCCTTGCAAACAGAATTCAGTTCTAGTATGGGGGAAGGGACAGATGAGCTAATCAGTCAACACTAGAGGAAGGGAAGTGAATCTGACAAAGCCTTTCCAGTCTTACCCAGCCCATTAACATATATTTAATACAAGGCACATAGTAGAGGGAAAGATTTGCCTTGCACACATAGAGGTACGAAAGCAAGAGAAAATATTTAGAATACACTGTACACACTCCCAAATTCTATCCATCAACACCATTACTCCTGCCTCTGTCCTCTTTCCTTTCCTAAGCTTTGTTGTATAAATAGCTACCTGATTACTCTGGGGAGATTTGCTACATTCTGCTTGAGTTGGGGTGCATAGAACAATTATTTTTCCCAATGCACTGCTTCCCTGTTCCTGACTTACTTTTCTAAGAATATTGCATTTTGTCCTGCTAAAAAGCTAGTCTGGCTCTCACTTGCCTTTCGAGTTTTGTGAGCTGTAGCATGAATTAGTGGAAAGAACGTTTGCCAGGAATTTGGAACCCTAGTTTCCAGGCCTTGTTCTGTGCATTTCCTATTCCTCACTGAGCTGCATCATTTCTGTCTCTATTCGGTGTATCCTTCCAAGTTTGTCCCATCTTCTCAACTGGGTACCTTTGCTTCCCAGTGTATGTCTTTGTAGCAACATTTTCAACTCCCTTCAGGAGAGGAGATTTTGCAGGGTGGCTACATCTATCGATGTTTAAATGAGCCACTTCACGTTCTTTTAAAAACTAACTCCCCCTTAAATGATAAAGGTATTCATGACACTTAGGGGACCCCGAAAGCAGCTTAGAACAGAAGAGGCCATGTGGCTCTTTAAAATGCATATATGTGTAAAGTTCTGGACTTATTGACAAATTAAGACTTGATCCTGGCCTCAGAGAGTATGCATTTCACAGTGGAAGTAAGGCTGTACACCAACCATAGCAACATTCAAAAGGCAGCATAGTGTAGTTGTGGGTCCTCATAAAGTAGATGGAGTCAGGTTGTTCCTAGTTTGCAAGGTGTTAGTGATATCTTCAGAATCTGAAGGCACAAGCAGGAAAATAACAGGCAAAAGGAAATAAAGAGGCAGAAAAGAAAGGTCTTCAGTGAGTGGTCAGCTTTAGCTTCAGGTATGGTTAGCACTTGGAGTTTAACTGAGGAATAAGAATCAAGAGCTGGGTTTTCCCAGCTACAACCTCAATCTCTAATGACCTTCCTGCATGACAAATTAATGCAATAATGACATAAGAGTTGGAGTTACTAACTACTATCTGACTGGAGCCTGAGACTAGATAGGCCATAGATCAGTGTCTTGGTTGGCCATCATTAGAGAAGCTTCTTCCTGCAGTATGGGAATAAACACAGAGACTTGTACCTGGACGAGGTAGAGAGTGAGGGACTTTGGATCACTCATTTCTAAATGGAATGTCCCCATCAAATCCCTTCCCTCGAGGCTCAAGGATCTCTGAGGAAGAGGAGAAGAAATAATTGTAAGAGTCAGTGGGGATGGAAGACACTGAAGAAACAAGACCTTTTAGACACAACAGGACTGATACACAAATGAACTCAGAGAGACTGTGGCAGCATGCACAGGGCCAGGACAGGTCTAAGACAGATGGGATCTCAGCACAGAGAGGGGAAGCGGACATCCCTAACCCAGAAGCTCTAGCCAATTGACAGCCACCTGCAAAGAAATAGAGTCTCATCTGGTATATCCACCACACTTCAGGGTGTGCCCCATGCTTGACAGTAGATGTCTAGCACAAAATAAACCCAGTGGTATTTTGGAGTTGTTTTTTCCCCTCATAATATTTTGTTTGGTCATTTTTCTACTTTACAGATGTTTATACATTACATTTTCTTATTTTGTGCTCTTGGGATTTCTCTGTGTATGAATGTGTGTGTCTCTGACTCTGTATGTATTTCTTGTGCTCTTTCTTTGGCTCATTTTTTTCTGTTTGTTTTGTCCTATTCTGGTTTGTTTGCTTGTTTATTATTTATTTTTAGATGCCTGCTTCTTTTCTAATAAGAGAGAAAAAGAAGGGATATGTATTAGGGTAGTTGGGAGTGTATACACACCACACACACACACACACACACACACACACACACACACACACACACACACAAACTGTTTTCAACTAAGAAAGAAAAAGGATTGAGTTCTTAAGAGCCTTGGGTAGTAATTAGAGGAGTGCCAGGTTTACCTGAAAACAAAGAGATTTTGAGGGACATTAGAAAGGGAAATAAGGTGGTATCTAATGTGAGTTTCTTTGAAAGCAGAACTTATGGGATAACCAGGAAGGTGGTATCTAATGTGAGTTTCTTTGAAAGCAGAACTTATGGGATAACCAGGACATGCGCAGTTTGTTTGGACGATGATCCCAGGCAACAGATGGGGCACAGAGAAGTCATCCAAGGGAGGAAGGAAGGAAGGGAGGAAGGACAGGAATGGCAGAATGTATTTTGGAATCACCAAGTATCAGATCCGAGTCCTGCTGAAGGTCTTTTAGTGAACTGTACAAAACATAGCCCAGAATTGTCACACTGAAGAGTAAAGCCAAGGACACCCTTCAGTGGTTGGATGTTGACTTCACAGACAACAACTTTGAGGCTGCATCTATCCTTCCGGTTAGCAATAACTATGGAGAAAGTCCAAATATGGAAATGCAGGGTGACATCTCAGTATGTCTTTGAGGTGGGATGTTGGATATGGGCATAAGATGGTCCATTACATCTGCTCTTAACTCAGCTGCCTTTGGGAGATGTGAACCATCTGTTACGTATGTGCCCAGACTTAACTTTTAGAATGTAACCTTGGACTTAGTAAGGAGCGTGCATTGGATTCATAGTCCCATTTGATCAAGGTCAGTAACAGGCAAACCCAGTTTGTAGGAAAGAATTTCCCAGTAGTTCTCCAGTCTCTTCAAAGATATGAAATTTGAATACTTCTTCCAGTCATTATTAGTGTTTCTAAGAAAAATGATACAGCGTAGCGGTGGCTGTGGGTTCAGCCAAAACAAGACAGCATGAGAGGAGAAAGTTAGTTGAGCCTGTGTTAAACACCATTGTGTTCTAAGTCATTGCAACTTGAGGCTTTATCTTTGGAACTGCTTAACAAAAAGAAAGACCAGCGGTGTTAAATGCCAGGAGGCTGATCACAGTTTTAACCATTCCCCTTTTTCAGAACCCATGGAAGGTGGGTAAATATGTATGGGGTTACAGCTCTTGGCTTTAGAACTGAAACTTCTCTTCTTGTAGTGGTATCATCAGACACTCACCTTGATGGGGGGAAAATTAAAGATGAAATCAGAACTTTCAAATATCCTGTGGGGTATATTGATGTAAACGTGGGACATCCGTATCAGATGCCTTTGGTCTAGGGAAAGGAAGGTTATCATATTTCTCTTTCTTGAGGAGAAATAAGATTTAGAGGCAGTGGAGGTTTGTCCTGTGCATTTCCAGTGTCTCACGTGTAACTGAGATAATTCCTCTCTTTATTTTACATTTTCTACCCACTGCTTGGAGGAAATCGCTCTTTCTTGGTTTCAAAAGCAGATTTCCTTGGTCTTCAAGGGGAAGAGATTCCCTGCCATTCCTTGGCTGTAAAAAAAAAAAAGTGACAGAAAATCCAGGAAAGGGCAAGGTCGGAGCTGCAGCTAGCACATTCCCTGGGCCGTAGCTCTGGGGTTTCCCTATTTCCTGCTGCTAGGTTGTAAGAGTGTCTGTAATTACAGGTGTGTTCTCTAAGCCATCTCATCTCTCTGCGTAAATAACACCAGCCTACACCTCAAACTCTTCCCTCACGTGTCTATGAAAGCATTTTGTACACGTGGATATGAAGAACACACTACCACTGATGTCATAGAATCACGTGTACCCTTTCTTCCTTGGACTGACCTATCCTTTATATGGGGGTCAGATGAGTTTTTCTCCAAGTGGGCAAGGAGTTTAATCTCTCTTGATCAGTGCATTCATTTGTGTTGATGGGGGAAAAAAAAGCACCCACCTTTTGATGAGATGTGTGTGTTTTCATGCCATGTGCTTATGTGCAAACACATGTAGAGACCAAAAGAGGATGTCAAGTGTCTGGCTTTGTTATATTCCACCTTATTCTTCTGAGGCAGATCTATCACTGACCCAGGAGCTTATGCTGGTTTCCAATAAGTCCCAGAGATCCTTCTATTCTAGTGCCCTACTGGAGTTATATGCATGTGTGGCCATACCAAACATTTACAGGAGTGCCGGAATGCAAACTTGGTTCTCACATTTGTGCACCCAATGCTCTTATCCAATGAGGTATCCATGAAACTTTCATAGGACCTTGGCATTATATGCAGGAGGTACTTAATAAACATCTTCTGAATCAACAGATGATTTTGCATAAACAAGGTGATGCTAAATTATTAATAGTAATTAGAACAGTCAGAGCATGGTGCGAAGTAAAAATACAGTAAGTATTGAAGATATTTGAGATGACGGTTGACCGCTGAACACTACACAAGAAATTTAAATGCCAGGTCTTTGTGACTGTAGGTTGGACATCCATTGAAGCTGGTCTTGGTGGTGACTGTCGTCAAGGATTGGGGTCATAGAGCTGCTGTTACATATTCCAAACATTCTGTAAAATGAATACACTTGATGATGAGGGGAAAAACCATTTCAAAATAAACTCCATGGAATAAGAGCAGCAGCAAGTGTGCCCCCACGAGACAGAGGATCCTTCTCTTGCTTAGGCGACTTTGCACACAGTCTTGTGCAATTCCTATTTCCTAGTTCCCTCCCTAGTACTATTGCTGTGACGCTAAAGGCACCTGCTTCCATGCAGTTCTTGGATGCTAAGATAACCACTGGGAAAATGAATGTCCTGAGTGAGAGGTTTGTTTGTTTGTTTTTGGTACAGGGTTGGGAGGTGTGAGAGGGCAAGTTCTGCCAACATTTCATTCCTTGCAAGCATTGCTGGCTAGACTCTCAGGGGCACCCCCCGCTTTGCAGAAGGACTCCCTTGGCAGCAGCCGGTGGTCTCTCGGGATGGACGTTCTGTGTGAATCTCACCCAGCAGAGCAGAAGCAGCAGCCATGTGTGTCTCTTAAGCTCAACACCTTAGTCCTGAGTTGGGTCTGGCTGGGAGGGAGAGGAGTGATGTGTAGCACGCAGTCCCCTGTTTTCTTACAGCAATTGCAGGGAGACTACAAATATTTGAGCTGATTGTACTCGCTTACACGCAGCAATGAATCATCCTATGATGAGAGGCCTGAAATATGCTGGGATGAAATTAACGTCAATTGAAACAGAAAATGGATTCTAGCTCCCTCCACAATGAGCCTCGGAAGATGGGCTCATCGTACAGGGAGCCGGCGGCTGCTATTCTTAGAGGCAAAAAAGCCCATGCCTTTGGTATTGCTTTTTCTATTTTTATTTTCTTAAAAAGATTCTTTTCTGCTCCTCCTCTGGGGGGTACCTTTTAATCAGAGACTTTGTCTGGTTCAGGCTCCATTTTGACTTCTTGGATCTCTGGGGATAAAAAAAAATATGTTTAAGAAAAAGAAAATTCATCCAGACCTTTGGAATCTAAAGGAAAAGAAAAATTAGGACCTTTATCCTAAAAAGTTCACATTTCTCCTGAATGCTAGATGAATAGCTCCTAGTGCTGAGGTCTCGTGATTTTGTGGGAGGGTGATGGGAAAATTCTGAAATATTAACCCATGTTCCCTCTGCAGATCCTCAGTCCACTTGCAGGCATGTGTCTGAATTGTGAATTGTTATTTTTATAAACATGGGCCCTATAGGAAACAGAAGGAACTCATGCCTCGGGTAGACTGAGAGAATTCGTGCTGGGTCTGAATGAGGCTTCCTAATGTAGCCTTAGAAAAGAATTCCCTGGGATGAGGTGAGCAGACCCTGAGGGAACATAGTGAGCTGATGGTGGGCGTCTGAGAAAATACTAGGGCTCTGAGTAGCTTGGAACCCTGGGACCCTCCAGCAGGATCTCTCCAGCAGGATCACCTCTGTGTGGTGACTCACCTTGGTTATCAGCTTGACCCACCTGGGAAGAATTACTTCCATCAGATTGACCTGTGGTCCATATTTTTGGTCTCCAATTGGTATGGGCAGTCCAGCTAATTATGAGTGGCACAGTCCCAGGCTAGTGGGCCTAGGCTGTATTGAGTAGAAAGCAGAGAAAGCCTGAGGCAACAAGCCTTACTTCCCTCATGATTCCTACCTGAGTTCTTGCCTTAACTTTCCTCAGTGATGGACCTCTAAGATGAAGTAAACCCTTTCTTCCCCAGCGTGCTTTGGGTCACGTGTTTGTGTTTGTTTATTGTGGCAATGGAAAGCAATGACAGTCTAATATCTACTTGCTTTGTTAGTCTAGAGTTCTGGGCTCTGCTCCATGGCTGATGGGACCGCTACTCATAAACCATCACTGTCTGAAGATCACCTGCTTTGGCCACCTGCTGCAGCGCCTTGGATGACATGAGCCTGAAGGGCGCCAATCCAGGAATGTGAGTTTGGAAGTTCAGAAAGCCTCTGAGGAGTTAGTGCTTAAGCAAACTGGTCTTTGCTCTCCCCTGGAAGCAAAGTGGGAATAATGCAGAGTATTCTCCAGGGTGCTGCACTAAACTGTAATTTCAGTTCTGTTATGTTTCTGCCCTGAGCATTGGCACCTTGTCTCAGCATTGCTCAGGCTTCATTCTGACTTCACTAAAACGCCCGAAATTCACTTGGGACTGAATTCATGTAAGCGGAGAGGTCCAAAGGCACAGGATTTTGGAGACTACAGCTTATTCATTTATGTATTTTTTTTCCGGTTTGATATGTCCTGGAAAGATGAAAGCCCATCTGTTAAAAGCAGGGCAGACCTGAACAAATGCCACATGGACCGGCTTGCTATGGCATTAGGGGACCAGCCGTCTGCATTTGAACCTGTATCTAATGCTCAACTCATACAAATAACTACTTCTGACCTCTTCGCAACACTTTTTCTCTTGCCAGAGCTGATAAAGATCATGACTGTAGTGTCCCTCGGGATTGTGAGGAATGCATGGGCCAACTCTTGCTAAGTGCTTAACAAAGTATCAGGTACATGGAGGGGATAGCTTGGTCTGACTACAGGTCTTACCTCCTTAACTTCCCTTCATCCCCCCTTTCCCTTGTTTTATCTTGTGGATCCAATGAAGCTTTCTGGGAGGCAGAGATTGGAAACCTGTATGCCTTCCTCAGGGAAGAATGGCTTCTATAAGATATTCTTGAGCTTAGGGATGGACTTAACCCTGTAGGGCTGAGCTGCCTCTGGAGTTAAGAGGAATTAGTCCCCTGGATTTTTCTTCTGCCTTCTTAACCTTTGACTTCCGAATCTTCTCTGCCATTACCCTCTACTTCCACAGAACTTGATTTCTCTGTCTCTCTCCATGTCTGTAGGAGTGCTACAAGACAGACTCTGGGCCAGACATGAAGATTCGCAGACAAGTGGCTACTGGGAAGTGATTTCAGGTGTTTTTATCAAGTAAGTTACCATGAAGTACAATCTGGACCTACTGCTTTTGGGGAATCTGTTATATCTGCATAGATCAAGAGTCTCCAAGATAGTTTACATGAAGGTCAGGAGTATCAAATCCTGCTCAATTTTCAGGACTGACTGAAGGGGTGTTATGTCCTGGTCACTTTCATGTGGCTTTCCATGTGGTGGCCAGAGCTATGGATGCTTGTAGAAAGACAGTTTTGGTACATCTACGTAGGGACCCGAAGAGCAGGGGAGTGAGTCAGGCATCTAGATCATCCACCACAGTTCTCATTGCTGAATGACAACTTGTCTCTATTTTCTACTTCCAGATGTGAGGTGTGAGTGGAGGGAAAAACCCAAGGAAGAATGGGGTGGGGGACATGAGAAGGATGGAGGGAAAAGAGAGAGAACATCAGTGGGATCACAGCGACCTAAGATACATATCTTCTCTTTCCCCACTTTGGTTTGCTGAGCAATGGTCAGAATGCAGGAATCCTGTGGTCCGCATGAGGAGGTTCAACTGAATGGCTGGTAGGTTGATTCTTCCATTTTGGTATCTTTTGTATAGTTTCCCGTAGGGGAGGAAGATAGAACAGGGCTTGCTCTGACAGCTTGAGGCTAAGAGAGGTGAAATCAGATGGTCTCAGCCTTGTTCCCATGCTGCTTAGCATCCGCATCAGCAAGATCCACTCAATTTCTTCCTGCTCACAGCTGAGGTGATGAAAAGTCACATCGAGCCAGATGAAGCCCTGGGACAGTCGCCAGCGCAGAACAGTTGTTTCACCTTAAAACAAGCCTCATCTTGGCAGTGTCACCATCGTGAGAGAAGTCACACATGCTTATGTTGTCTTCCCTTTCGTTTGAAAAAAAAGGAAGAGGAAGTAACAGCTTTAATGTCATCCTGACATGTTTGTTCTCTCCTTGCCCCTTTCTCTCTCTCTCTCTCTCTTTCTTTCTTTCTTTCTTTCTTTCTTTCTTTCTTTCTTTCTTTCTTTCTTTCTTTCCTTCCTTCCTTCCTTCTTTCTTTCCTTCTCTCTCTCTCTCTCTCTCTCTCTCTCTCTCTCTCTCTCTCTCTTGCCCCCTCTCTTCTTTCTTTCTACTTTCCTTTCTTCCATTCTTTCTTTTTAAATTCAAAATTAATATCAGCTAGGAATGGCAGAATAACACATCCAAATCCTACTAGAGAAAAGTCATAAGGATTTAATGCTAGAGGAAACAAAATAGTGAAGAATGCTTAGTAAGGGCCTTTCTAGAACAGTGACAATGAAACTGAGTGCTTATGAGACAAGTGCTAAAATGTAGGTTCTGTTTTGGACAGCTTTTGGTAGAGCCAGAGAATCTGAGTCTTCTAACTAGCTCTGAGATGGCACTGATGCTGCATGGTCCGAGGACGTTAAGTAGCAAGGGCGTAATATCCCAACTTGGGAATGACTAGCTTCAAATTGCCCCTAGTTATGGTGAATTGGAGAAGTTACATTCAGCTCTTCGACATTGAACATAAGGAAGAGAATTTCTACCACTCGTGGCTATTATGAAGATGAAAAGGGTTAATATGTGCTGATAAACCCTCTAAATATTCTGCCTCATAGTTATAGACTAGCTGGCATCTGCTCGTCTTACCTTTACTGTGCTCGGGAAATGTTCTTCTCTCTATGCTATTTCTGGACTCCAGACTCATTTCCAATCTTGTTGCTGGCTTCGCACCCTTGCGCCTACTTCTCTGAGTTTACAAGCACTGCTAGGCTTAAGTTGTGAGGGCTGCTTCTCGTCAGGCAACAACCTTCCCCTCACTTCCCAGAGAGGATTTCCTTTTTTTTTTTCCTTTTTTTTTAGGTCTCAGTTTCCCCATCTCTACAATGCTAAGTCTAGTTCAAAGCAATTTTAGAAGGTTCTTTCTATAGCAATGGTGTTGGCCACAGTAGGTCTGCCTATACTGCTTTCAACATTTTTTCTTGGTTGCAGGCCATTTGCTTCCCATCTTGCTCCATTGCCTGGGCACATAGATGCAGGAGTGTCTGCTCACGTAAAACACTGCTTCCTGGAGTTGGACAGTGCACAGACTGTGCATCCTTATGCTGAGGTCTTGTATAAGCATTCCTTGGAGCCTTCATGAATGTACATTTTGGTGCTGGTTCTAATTCCATATTGACTCTCAGGTCCTCAAACCCTAGCATGCAGTAAACTTCCTGTGTTTTCTAAAGGGTCCCAAATATAACTAGTGAGGCTTATATGACACCAAAGAATTAAGGCATAAGTAATGTGTACATGAAGACAATGACCAGACCAGCTGTTGATATGTAAGCCTTTCTAGGGTTTATGACTCACTACCTTTAGTGACTATCAGAATTTGGTGTGCTTCAGAAAGCTGTCTTGCTCAGCCAAGAAAGAGCATGGCAAATCAATTTTGGTCACTGGATAATGAGCTCCAGTTGTCTAACAAGCATTTGTCTCTGTGGCATCCACGGGTAAAAGGCAAATGGCAATTAGGCATCCATCAGCCTGGTCGCCAGTCCCTTTTAATGGAATTGACTTCAATAGCTTTGCATCTAGAAGAGGTCCCTTCTTCTGGCCACAGACTCAATGTCATTGTTCATGCTTTGATGTTCATGTTTCAATGTTCATGTTTCTACACCACTGTTCTTGTAGACAAGGAGCCCATGTTCTGTGCTAGAGCTTTGTAAATGAGGATTGAACAATAAATCATACTTAATGCAAGAAAGAAAAACATGATTTTTCCAGCCCAAAGACTATCCCAAGGACATTTACGTAAGGGGAGGAGGTAGAGAGCCTATGAATGGAGTGCTAAGCCACGTACTTTACATGACTCCCACTGACTGCTACATGGCAAATAGGCTACAGAGCTGATTGTATCTACATCTTCCAATTGTATCTATCTCTTCTTTTAGACATGCCATGTTAGTGCCTTGAAATTGGCCACAGTGAGAACATTTTCACCATGAAAATTGGCCATTGCCTCAAGTCAGGGCTATTCATTTTTAGATATTTTCTAAAATGTTAAATATTTTCCAGCATACTCCTGCAAGAAGGCTGTGATTTCCCTTTTCCTGCAAGACAGACTTTACTAATGGATCCCAGCATATTTTCTCTCAGCACACATATGGCCCAGGACTTTTCCCAGTATATTTTTTTAGTAGCAATTTCCAATGAACTGGTGTGAGTTTATGGAATGATGCTGTCCCAATATAATCTACTTGCTTTGATCCAGTATGTCTTGTGCAGAACCTTAAAACAGTATGTAATAGAAGACCTCAAACTTTTGTTTTTGTTTTCTTCAAGGCCTTTAAAATGCTCCCATTATTTTTAGAGTACCTTGGAATAACTACCTTCTTACAGGGCAGAATAAGGAGCTAATATAAAACAACAACAATAACAACAACAACAAAATATCATGAACCTTCTGCTATCATAATCATCTCAATGAGAAGAATATTGTTTCAGCTACTTTCTTTCAATAAACTACCCCTGCAAAATCAACTTAAGGGAGAAAGAGTTTAGTTTTATTTATAGCTCCAGGGGGATCCAGGCCATCACGGGGCAGAAGTCATGTCAGCAGAAGAGAGAGCAGCAGAAGCAGAAGGCTGTTTACATTGCCTCTCACTTCAGAATCAGAGATTGAACAGGAAGTGGTATAGGGCTACAGGATATAAAGCTTTCAGGTCTGCCCCCAGGGAGCCATTTCCTTTAGTGAGACTCCACCTCCTAAAGGTTCTTCAATCTTCCCAAATAGCACCACCTGCTGGGAACAACAAGTTCAAACGAGTGAGGCTGTGGGGAAGATTGCACATTAAAAATGTGACGGATATTTTAACAAGTTGTTCCAGATATCAGCGTGTAACCTCAGGAAACAGGAAGCATGACTAAAGGGAATACATTTTTATTTTCTAATTCTAATGCAGTTTCCCTTGGATAAGACTAAAGCCAGTGGTTAGGCTTGGGGGACTATATACTTTCAGGATGCAGAGGACATTGCCTGAGCCGATGATTGCATTCACCATCTTGCCTTGGTGGGGCTGCAGGGACAACTGAATAGGATGCTTCCTATGAAACTGCTCCCATTAGTGAAAGGCTCTACTAATGTCTCTGCACCCATATTTGCAAAATTAGATAATATTCTCTAATGTTATTAATAAAGCTATCATACTAGAATCCGACTTGTACCAGTTTTCCTGGGGAGACCTGGGCTAGTGAGATGAATCTGTTCTTCTTATTGGGAATGAATTCAGGGAATTACAAAACAGGAAATCACTCCCTTCTCTCCCTTTCTTCTCCTCCTTTCTTTTCTTCCTTCTCTCAAGTCATGTTCTAAGCATCCATGACCAGTTGGGTGTAACATTTTTAATCCCAACATTCCAGAAACAAGGCGGGCAGATCTCTAAGAGTTCAAGGTCAGTCTGGTCTACACAGTGAGTTCCAGGACAGCAATGGCTACATAGAAACACCCTGTCTGAAAGCAATTAATCTACAAAAAAATAAAGAAGCATGACTAGCACTTTTGCCTACCAACCTTGTTCGTTTTCCTGTAGCCCAGGCTAGCAAACTAAGAGGCATGTTTTCCCACATCACTCTTCTATGGAAGTCTATAGAATCATCCCCTTGCCCTCAGAGGAATGCAAAAACTTCTTATGGGTCATATAGCTCATTTATAAAACTAGGTCAGTGCCAACTTCTATATCCTCTACTCTTACTTTCCAACATGCATGGTATATGGCATGCATACTATAGCTAGTTTACTTTTTATTACCACATTCATTCTCTCCCTCATACTTCTGTCTTCTCCATTTTCTTTCATGCCTCACTCCCTTCCTCTCTTAAGGTTCAAATCAGGGATGGACATGATTCTTTTTTTAAAGAAAATCTTCCAATCTTCCTTTGAATCTGTACCACAGCACACATCTTTCTGTAGCCTCAAAGTTCATTTATATGTCTTTCCCACTTGTCTCAGCGATCATTGAGGATATGATGCCTTATGGTAGGTGCTCAAACATTTGTTGAACAAGCGAGTAGGTGTTCATTATGCAGAAAGATAAGGAGAAAGCCCCCCTAAAGGGAATAATCTCTGTAAAAATAAGCCAGTGTGGAGGCAGGTGCTATACTGCGAGGGAGAAACAACCAATACATCTCAGAGGGAGGGTGTGTGGTCTAACTCTACATAGGTAAGGCTGGCAATGTGACCTGGAGATGATTTCTGAAGATTCTAGAACACCATGCCTAGGGTTTGAGAAGTCATCTGGAATGTAGAGGCATTGAAATCAGTGTGGTGGAAGCACAAGCCTTCTGAATTCTTGAAGCTGAAGCAGAACATGCAATGATGAACTGAGAGAAATGGAGTCAGGCAGAACAGGTGGTTCACTCTGGTCAGTGTCCGTGCAGTGAACCAAGATCCTGGAAGCAGGCATGAAAGATCAGGTGCATTTAACCTGCAGTTCTGTGTATAGAGTTCGAATGTATTCCTGGAAGTAGCTTTGAGACACTCTGAGCAGATGTTCCTTTCCAGGATGTGGCTGACAAAGCAATCAGGTGTGTGGCACCAGGGAAGTCTGAGATATAAATTAGCACTACTCAGAAAAACCATCCACGGAGTCTGAACCTGCAGGTTAACACAGCTAATTTTGTTGGGAACAAACAGCCATGTTCCAGTGGCTGCACACTGGGGGTCTGTAGGTTTGGAACACATCTTGATGCTTCATTTTGCCAAAAGCGTTGCTGTTGCTTAAAACATTTTTCATTAGAGCAAAATTGTCAGCGAATTTTATTGCATTTTGTTTGAGAGGAGTTTCTGATTTAAAATATGGTACTGGATATGGGGTAAGCAGAAGGTAAATTACCCACAACTGTGGGGTGTTCTTCCTGTGTTTAGATGGGGTTATGTGTGTGAAGATTTCAGTGCTGGGACATTGCTTTACCAATTTTTTTGTTCAACAAGCCCAAAATAGATTTGAAAGTACAGAGAGGGAAGGAAAATGCCCGAGGTTACATAGCAAGTTCATTGCAAAGTTGGAACTGGTGTATGTGTCCTGATACTGTTATTTCTGATTTCCATGTCACAGGATAGCCAATCCTTCTTCCTCTATGGACTAATGTTAGAATCACTTGGCATCAAACAGAATCCAGAACAGAGCTAAAGAGAAAATATGTCTAAAGATGTAAAGCACGGTCTGTTACACTATGGGAAATTCTAGAAAGGATGGCAAAGGTACACCTTTTCATTCAAATGAGCAGCCTGCCATAATCCTGCATTTTGATCAAATCTAGCTTTATGAAGCTGTTTTGCTTCGATTCAAAGTATCTTGCACAGGTCAACACTGGGCGGACACTAAGGACAATTCTGATGCTTTGGTCTCTGTCTCCTGCTGTACTGGCTGGTTTTGTGTGTCAACCTGACACAAGCTGGAGTTATCACAGAGAAAGGAGCCTCCCTTGAGGAAATACCTCCATGAGATCCAGCTGTAAGGCATTCAATTTCTCAATTAGTGATCAGTGAGGGAGGGCTCATTGTGGGTGGGGCCATCCCTAGACTGGTGGTCTTGGGTTCTACAAGAAAGCAATCGGAGCAAGCCAGGGGAAGCAAACCAATAAGCAGCATCCCTCCAAGGCCTCTGCATAAGCTTCTGTCTCCAGGTTCTGACCATGTCTAAGTTCCAGTCCTGACTTCCTTTGGTGATGAACAGTAATGTGGAAGTGTAAGCTGAATAAACCTTTTACTCTCCAACTTGCTTCTTGGTCATGGTGTTTTGTGCAGGAACAGAAAGCCCAACTAAGATACCTGCCTTATACAACCCATTGCCAACATCTACTGATTTACCTTCTAGAAATGTTCCTGTGGTTCCTCTTCACTGCAGCCATTTCCTTTGAGTTGAAACATTCCCTTGTGAAGAAGGAGGGCTCAAACTCAGGAAGCTGAGCAAACTTGAAAGACTCAGTTAGTCCCTGAAACTAAAGAGGTTCAGGAAGCTCAGAAAGCTATAAGAGTCACAAGGTCTTTCTCAAGTTTATAAAATAATTATTTTCTTGGGGAGGAAACTCTTTGGTGGAACTGCCTTCAAGTTCATTGGAGAACTCCAGGATTCAGTTCTTGTCTTTACCACACAGGGGGCATTTTCCACCTTGTGGCTTTGTCACATGTGTGTCTGTAAGTAGGCATTTCACATTTTCATTAGTGAACTCAATAAACACACTGGAGCAGAATTGTTTCTTTGCTCTGCTATTAGCAGCTTACCTGGGATGAACAAACATCCTTCCAGAAAAAGTCACACAATATCTATTGCAGTCCAACTTCCTCACCTTGGGGCCTTAGCAATAACCCACAGTTCAGTCTTTTTGCCTCCCTTCTTGGCAAAGGAATCCATAACCCAGTCACCGCACAGCATCAAGATTTAAACGTTTTAAAGCCCATGTCTAAGAATGTGTACTGTTACTCCAGCTTAAATCCTCACCACAGTATGTGCTTGGTTTGACCTTGTCCACTGTCATCCACATCCCATTCTTTGTTGCAACTATGGATTTCCTTCCAGTCGTCCAGACTCCCAAGGCTCTCTCTCTTCTACCACAGAGCCTTTACACACCCGACCTTACTTGCACCCTCCCTTCAGCTATTCAACATCAAATTACTTGTCAGACTTCAGATGTGATTTTCCTCCTCGGGTCTTTGTCTGATCTTCAGACTGGATCAGTTTCTCACATTATGCCCGTGTACAGAGTGATGGAGTTTATTTGAGGTATAGCTTGGGAGTTACGTATGTAGCTTTTCATTAGTATTGAGACACCCTATCCAGAGTGTGCATTCTAAAAAGGATTGATTTTGTTCTGTGTTGCTGAGTGCTGTACTAAGGTTAGAACTCATCACAGCGAAAAGGCTCTCAGCAAATACTGTTGAATGAAATGTCTTCCCAAGACAAACAAAGTCTGGATAAAGAAGTTCTAGCAACTTGGTTCTGCTTGCGATAAGATCATATTTCTAAGTTAATGACATTAGTTCCCAGGCAACATTAACAAAACAAAGGGTTGTGGCTGATATACTGGCTCATAAACAGGCTTAGTACCCTGCACCAGTCTCTGATGCCTATGAATCTTTGTAATTGTGGCTTTATAGGTGAATCGCTGTTATAATCCTAGACTTACCCTTTATCTCCCCTCCACTTTTCTGTTCCTTCAGCAGAACTTAGCGAGGCAGTTTTCAGCTATAGGGTCCGTTTAGAGCCTATTGTGGAGTATATGAGAAGCTGAGTCTTCTGGAGTGAGAAAAGGCAGAGAAGGACTGCCAGCCAGGACAGTCTTAGATGATGAGCTCACACCAGGGAGACAATGGTGAGCAACCTAGTAAGCAAAAGCAAGGCCGAGCAGGTTCAATACAAGGGCTCTGGGGAAGGGGTGAAAGCAACAGCAAAGGAAATGCACTAGCTGTTTTTCTCATTGCTGGACAAAATGCTTGACAAAAACAACTTAAGGAAGGGAGGGAGGGAGGGAGGGAGGGAGGGAGGGAGGGAGGGGAGAAAGAGGACAAAAAGGGGAAAGAGGGGAAAAGGAAAAGAGGAGGTTGTTTTGGCTTACAGTTTAATGGTACAGTCCATCCTAGCAGGAGAGCCATGGTTCCAGGATCTCAAGGTGGCTGGTCACATTGCATCCACTGTCAAGAAGCAGAGAGAGACGCATGTTGGTACTCAGCTCACATTCTCCCGGTTTTGTTTAGTGGGCCTATAGAATGGAACTGCTTATATTTAGGGTGAGTCTTTCAACTTTAATCAACTCAAATAGAAACTACCCCCACAGACATGCCCAAACGTTTGTCTCTAAGGTAATTCTAGGTCCCAGCAAGTTGACAATCGATATTAACCACCACAGGCAGAAACAATACAGATACATCCCCTGTTGTAGAGAAGACTGCAGATGGGTTGTGGGTATTCTCTTGTGGATTCTGTGAAGGAGTGGTTTAAGAGTAGAACGAGCCAGCACGCATCCCCCAGTCCCTCTTCTCATCATGGCTTTTGATTCTGGTCCAAGTCATCTCATTCCATTCAGGCTCCATCCCTCGATTACTCTCTTTCTATTTAACCTATAATTATTTTTTCTGCAATCTTCTTAGCTTGTTGTGGGTAAAGCAATGGGCAGAGGTTCTTAAAAATGCATAAGCAGGCAATTTTGTCGTTGTGTGGGCATTAAAGGATGGAGTTGAAGAAGCTTAGATGGTACCTGGGTGATGTAGTATTATGGGATCACTTTTTCAGATATCTTCATTGACTTTGACTACAACACTGTTACTCAGTTCAGGACAGAGCACAGTTTTCAGATATAATCGGTATATTGCCTCTTTCCTCAAAGAACTTGCACTCTCTTTATGGAAATACAGTAGTAGCTAGGAATAGTTTACTACAGCATTTCTTCCACATTGAGAAAATATCAGACAACAACCCCAATATCAGACAGCCATTCTTAAGAGGAACTTGAAGATGTGGGAGTGAAATGAAATTAATAAAATCTCCCTGGTGAAAAAAAGCAGTCAACCAGACAGTCAGAGTCCCACTGGTCACACATGTGAAGACGGTGCTCTCAGAGCAAGATGACTAGTCAATGTTGAGGTCAGACACCAAGCAGGCAAAAGACACTCCATGTAGATCCATTTTGTTGGTAGGATTGGGGGGCAATACCCTAACTGGAACCCTGGGCAGCTCTGGAAGCATCTCAAGTCCTCTCATTACCATTTTTAAATAGTAGTACTCTCTGCATCTGTTTTAAATCGCTGTTCCCAGGATGCAAGAAGGAAGGGCAGGTGTTCTCCTCATGTTTGAACATGTTAGTCAACCTATATCCTGGAAATGGAGTGGCAACTCTGAGAGTTAATCTGGTAGGTGAGGTCAGAGATTAGAAGATAGCACTCTCTAGCTGTGTTTACCTAGAGCAGCTGAGAAGAAACTGTATCAGGAGGACCAACATTGTCTTTCTCAAAGAGAATGAGGATCAGGCAGGGGACGGAGCAGTGGCTGTAATTGGAGATGGTAGCCACAACACTTAAAAGACTCCTTGTATGTTTCTACACTGTCTCCAGCCTTTGAAAATATTTGCAGTAGCTAAATGCTTTCTATGCTTTGGAACTCAGTTCAGTAGTAAACACTTTTAACACTCCTTCCAGCTTGAGATCTGAGAAAGAGGTTTTTTTGTTTGTTTGTTTGTTTGTTTGTTTAGCAGTCATCATGGGTGCTTTTACCCACTTGTTGATAGTATCAGTCTGTCTGCCACATTCCAATGTTTTTGTGAAATGGATGAGTTAATATACAAATAAAAAGATATACTTTCTGATTAATTAGTCACTTTAAAAATTGGACCCCCGCTTTTTGAAAAGATTACTCTAACCAACATGGGCCTGGGAAATGGCTGAGTGGGTGACGTGCTTGCTACGTGGTCCTGAGATTTGAGTGAGGATCCCCAGCACCTATGTTAAAATCTGGGCATGGCAGAACGCACTGACTCTAGCACTCTAGCTCTGACTGGGGCAGAGATGAGTGGATCTAGGGGCTCATTCAATTTGTCAGGGGGAAGATGGTTCACACCAGGTCCAGTGAGACACTCTTATTGATCCCTCACTCGGAACACACTCACACACCATCTTCTACACACAAAGTCTCACCAACATAGAGATGACTACCATCTTTAAAAAAAAATTAAGGAAAACCTCAACCTTAACCGCAAGGTGGCAGGCATATTTACCTTTAGTGACCATGCTACCTCTCTTCTTTTTAAAATCTGTCTCTAGAGTCTAAACCTCCTGATCTCATACCCTTACTCAGGGGCTCCCAAGTGTAATTAGTTGCCTTCTGAACTTTTTGAGATCACCTTGTTAGTTAGATTTTTTTCTCTACTTTGACAATATACCTGTGTGTGTGGTTAAATAAGGGAGAAAAAGATTTACTGTGGATTTTGGTTTCAAAGACTTCAGTTCATGGTTGTTTGGGCTCCGATGTTGCAGAGTCTGTGTATGGTGAGTCAGACCATCACAGCAGAAGGGAAAGTCCCCTCCCCCCAAGCCCTGTAGCCAGAGAGCAGAGCATGATAGGAAAAGGTCAGAGCAAGACATTAACCCCAAGGATGTGCTTTCAGTGACCTACTCCCCAGAGAGCTAGGCCACAACCTCCTAAGGTGTCCTGGCTATCCCCTTCCTTCTCAAACAATGTCACCAGCTGGAGGCTAGTCCTTCAGCACAGGCGTCTGTGAGGGACCACTTTATATTTAGACTGTGACAGTCACCAAATAGCTCTCTGCAACCATTTTCCACACATCTCCTTGTTATCTATGGTTCCAGTGGCATTTGTCATGCTGTCCACATTTTATATTTGAGACCTTTCCTTGTTTTCTGCCTCTCTGACCATGATGTGCTCACGACTCAGGCATTTTTATATCTAGATCTGCTCTTTCTAAGGGCTTTAGGATATTTTTCATTTACTTGACTAATTTGCATTTAGAGCTTGCCATACAAAGAACAGAACTCTAGATTAGCCACTGCAGATCTCTAACAATCTGTATCCTCCACTTCAGCAACCATCACCCTCGATAATCACAGTATAAACACTCCAACTCATCTCCTTGTCTGCACGTCTCATTCATTCTTTCAAGGATTCCAATTGCTTTTATAATAAAATTTCAACCACTTCTCTTAAATTAGCCAGTTATGCTAAAGATGACGTGAAGTGGATGGGAGAGTATTGAAACAGAGATGGTAAGGGGGAAGGCACAGCCAATAGGGTCAAACCAATAGGGACTATAGAAAAATGTGAGTTAAAACTGAGCTGATGTTAGTGTATCAAGATGCATGTCCAGGAGTTAGGCAAGAGAGGCCTGGACCTGAACTGGGTAAAAATCTCCATCAGAGAGTAGGTGATAGTGTCTGTGCAGTGAAAGTGAAAGGTCAAAAAGTCAGTTGACCTGGATACTTGTCAGGTTTGAAATTTAGGTCACTGGTATCCAGTCTTCTCTTTAACCCAGGGCCAACCTTTTACTGATCCCTGCTGGGTTTTTAAAGATATTTCTGCTACACTGGCCTGGATTTTGCTGCTTGCAAGTTGGGAAAGTTAGAATTTTTTTAATGTTAGCAGCTAGAATGAGGAACTAGGGTAGGGGGAGGATGAAGTAGATACTGTCTGCCTCCATCTAGATCAGGTCACCAATACCTGGTTCCAAAAAGAAGAGTCCTTGACTCTTTCAAGTTTTCTCTTTGTGTTTAGACCTCTTAAAGGCCCTGTGTATTTTAACATGGCTCTGAGGAGGGGCCCATTCTTTGTAAGTCACCATTGTCTGCAGCAAAGACCTACTCTCACTTTTACAGAGAGGAATGGCTGGGAGTCACCTAACTCAGTGCTGTCCCCCTTCTGTGGCCAATGCTCCCCACTGGGAGCTTTGAATGTCTCTGTGGCTAAAGGAATGAGATGGGATGGTATAAATGAATGTGACACTGCAAATACCTCCCCCTTAAAAGTTTATGACTTGAGATCACATTTCCCTGAGTTCTGCCAAGTCACACAGTGATTTGTGATAACCCATTCTAGTGGATGACTTAGGAGAGCCTAAATGATATTTCAACAAAACTGCAGGAGAGTTAAGTCTGGAGAGATCCCATTGGGCCTCCATTCTGTATATTTGTTTATACCTCTCTCCCCCTTAGGGAAGTGGACCTGACTTTATCTGAGCTCTTTTCCTTTTAGATAGGCCTGCAATATCCTCCTTCATCTTCCTTTTTACATAGCTTTAGGATCCTCTAGAAAAATCACAGTGATGAAGAGAAGAAAGCATTTGTTCCATACTTACCTACATAGGGACTTAAAATAACAAGGGCACATAAGCAAGTGCAAATGATTTTAGTTTATAGAAGAGGAAACTGAAGGCTTTAGAGTTTAGCTGACATTTTTGAGGCTAGTCATGTGGTAGTATCGATATAATCTGTCTTACTCAGGGTTTCTATTCCTGCATGAACATCATAACCAGAAGCAAGGAAAGGGTTTATTCAGCTTACACTTCCAAGTTGCTGTTCATCACCAAAGGAAGTCAGGATTGGAACTCAAGCAGGTCAGGAAGCAGGAGCTGAGGCAGAGGCCATGGAGGGATGTTACTTACTGGCTTGCTTCCTTATAGATCCACCCACAAGAGGCCCTCCCTCCTTGATCACTAATTGAGAAAATGCCTTACAGCAGGCATTTTCTCAAGGGAAGCTACTTTCTCTGTGATAACTCTAGCTGTGTCAAGCTGACACACAAAACTAGCCAGTACATAATAATCCCATGTCTATAAAGTTCCAGAGGTCCTAGAAAGGGTTGTTGAGGACGGGGGGGGGCATTTTCTTTAGAGAAGAGGTCACATGAAGCCTGGCCTAGGGGTACTGTGTGTCCCTGTGACTCCAGGTCATCGGGGAGAAGATTCCAGTTCACTATAGTGAAAACATTTTCTGATGAAATGCATGCCTAACACGGCTGTACCACGTGTGGCAGCGGTGACAGGGAGGTTGGATACAGTATCTGAGACTTCCAGAGCCCTTACATTCTACAGTTCTGTTACATGTCACAACTCAGGCCCGCAACCATCTCCATGCAACTGAACAAACAGTTCTAATGGAAATTGATTTTCCCCCCAAATCTTGTATGTGGTTTCCATCACGATGAGATTACAGAATTATTCTTGTCACTGGTGTTCCCACCAGGCACTATGGAGTTTGTGAAGGATGCTGAGGGGTTTTAGATGATGAATTTAAAGTGTTTAGGGCTAAACCTAAAAATTCTGTTAACTCCAGACATGTTTCCAAGTTTGAGCTCCATTTTCTCCAGCATAATCACTTAGAGCTTGAATGTCTCAATTTGGTAGTGCAAGTATATGTGTGAACCTAAGTATGCTTAGCCTTTACCTAGAGAATGAAGTCTGCAGAATCTAACACACAGATCAGATGACAGAATGCAGACAAGGCGTCTGTTTAACTGCTGGGCATGTGGTACTTATTAAGTGATGCTACAGGTCACATGATTGTCCCATATCAATCCCTATGTTCACAGTTTACAACATGATTTTTAAGATTTATAGTGAGCTATGAAATTTTTTATGTTTAAGGAAATAAGCCATGGGCTCAGAATAGACAGGGACAAGGAGTGCTCCTGATGAGTGCTCCCTCTGTAGAGCCTAGTGATCTCCCACATGTATTACTTACCAAGGTATTACCCACCAAGGCTCCTGACTGAGTAGAAGGGGGCTCATCCTTTTCTTCCTGAGACTCCAGTCTCCTTGTTTGCAGTATAAGAAAGTTTAGAGTAAATGGGTTCACTATCCCCTTTTCATGTTTAATGGGGTTTAGAATAGCTCTAAATACAGAGTAGGTATCCTATGCAATGATCTGCATAGTAAAACCACTTTGGAGCAAGGCAAGTGTGGCACCTAAGGGTACAAAATTTAAGCCGGGAAAGAGGTTGGGGCCCACTCAAACGTGTACCTGAGAAAACATCTCAAATCCCCTTTCTAACTCTATTCCTTCATAGGGTGGGATTGTATGTGGATTAAGCAGTCAGCATCCCCAGAGATTTCTCTATTTTTAAACACCAGAATTGTGTACTATGATAGTTTTAATAAAAATTGGCTGGTACTTTGAATAGCTCCATTCAAAAAGACATTATTGAGAAAGGCTGCTATTCATTTGGTTATGTATTTTAGGCTTTTGGGGGGCAGGGAAGATCAGTAACGATATGTGCTTGTAGAAAATAGAAGTACCAAGAAAGGCAAGAGATGAAGTTACTTCCACAGCCAATAGACATACCAAGGAACTAATTTCCAATGATATGGCCATTATTTAAACAAGTGTCTTCCCCGAACAAACAAAGCAGACCAATGGAATTTTCACACTTACTTCTTTGGCTTAATTGTCTATTTGTTTCAAAATGAAAGCTAATTAAAAGATTATTTTCATATGCTTTAATCACACTACGACTAACTGTTGGAAAATTTGCAATTAATTGATGCAACAGTTGACATAAGAATGCATTTTTAAAAAATAACATCACTATTTGAATACACAGAGTGAAGCAATTAGTCCTTCATTAGTTCTGAGTTATTTCAAATACTTTGAAATACTAGTGTGTTTAATGTTTAATCATCATGGAAATGTATCTGGCAATGGTGCCAGCTCTAGCATCTTGAATTAAATATGGCCCATTGAGGGTGAATAGAAGTCAGGGAGAATGATGTCAGCCTTCTAACACCTGGCTGAGGGCAATCCTGTCTTCTACCAAGCACCTGCAGGGTGAAAGCTGATGTTCTTAAGGTGTCCATTCTGTCAAATGTAGTTACAGTTATAATTGAATAGAGCCTACCAAGGCGACCTGAGTGTAGAGGTCCCTATTAGAGTGGAGCTACAGAAGAAGGTGGGGGAGGGACTAGAAGTTGTACATAGTTTGGCAATTTTTTCATCCATAGGAGATGTATTTTAAGACCCCTCCAGTGGATACCTAAATCCATGTATAGTACTAAACCCCACATCACACACACACACACACACACACACACACACACACACACACACACACACACACACGTTCTGTGGAGCTCTGTGCAGTTTTGTCTCTGATTAACCTAAAAACTTTTAGCTTCTCACAATTGAAAGAAGTACTTTCCAATGTCTCTTGAGTGCATCTGGATTGCCACGAATCTCTATCCTTAAGCTTTGGTGCTATTGTTAAGAGTTACCTGAGCATATGCACTTTGGGAAGGAGAACCAATGCAACTATTACACACACAGGACAGAAGGATAACTTATGGTGGAGTATGATTTCATCATCTGACTGAGCAAGCATCCCTTAGTTTCTCCCATCATTCTTTCTTCTCTTCTGAAATGTTGGAGATATAACTCTAAGCTATGCATGTGGAGTACCACTGAGCTCCAGTCCTAGCTTTCATTATGCTAATTAGAACAGCATGCAATATAAAATTCATAGACTCTTTTTGCATGAAATTTATGTAATTACTGATTTTGATAACTGAAACTATGGGAAGGGAAAGAAACAACATGGATAAGTGGAGGGAGGGGCACTGTATTTAGACTGTGGGGATCATCACTCCAGGGAGAGGGATGCCATTGAAATCTAAGGCAGGTACACTGAAGTCGGGTGGGATAATGTTTCCTACAACAGTGGAGTTGGAAAAAAAACCCTACCTGACAGTAAGGCTTCAGAGGTATAAGACATCAAGAGACTCATTGGCAGGCAATGGCCATGGCTTTATTCCACAGCTGGAATCAAAAGAATCTGCTCAAATCTGTGGCAACATGCTCCTTCCCGGGAGCTTCCTTATGGTCATCAGACCCAAGTAACATCACAACTCTAGGTCATATTTCCCCTGGATCTGTGGGAAACACATCAAAAGGCTGTACGTTTCCATCCTCTGGAGAGATGCCCATGGACAATAAATAAGCTTTCATATCTAGGCTTTGTACTAAGTTCTGGGTTCTTTTCTGATTTACTTCTCATAGTAACCCTCTGAGGTAGGCATGAATGTGAGCCCCATTGGAAAGTTAAGGAAACTGAGGCATGGAGAGCATGATGGAAGCAGAGAAGGATAGAACCACAATTCTGGGGCAGCATAGGGATGTTCTTTACATTCCATCTATCCTATGGATCTCCTTCTCTGGAGAGCTGGTGGGGAGCAAAGAAAGATTTGTATGCAGAGAATAAGAAACACATTAATGAGTGGCATATAAAATCAAACCTATTGCCATGCTTTCCCTGTTGGCTTGTAGGGAAAATCAAGTCACACAAGGCATTCTCTCTTTGTATAGAGGAGAATATGGATCATATAAAGTAGAAGATCTGTTCCATCACACACACACACATGCACATACACAGACATACACACACTCACACACACATGCACACACACAGACACACACACACACACACACACACACATACACACAAACCTTGGCAACTGACTGAAGCAGTGTTAGAACTTAAGTATTTCTGACTCTGAATTCCTCATCATGGAATGTGGGTGTGTTTTTGTGAGTGTGCTGTGTGTGCAAACAGAAAGCAGCAGTTCTCTTGGGGCACTGTGCCATGTTGGAAGCTCCCTCTGCCTTATCAATCAAGACAGAGACTTAGGAGAAACAAACACAGCTTTCACAGGCCTGGGATGATGTCTTATTTTCTTACTGAAACCAACAAGGATTTTTAACACAGAATCAAAAACATCGAAGCCCAAGGCTGGGTTAATAGCAGTGATCCATATTCCAGACCACCCTGCAGATGTACTGGAAGGTCAGAGGTGAAGTTCTCAGACAGATGAGGGTGGTATCTCCCTAGGGAAGCTGGGAATGACAGGGCAGTGCCATTTCTAAAGCTTGCTGTTATTGTGAAGAATGAAAGGATGCCTCTTAGGTCTGTCTGTCTGTTTCTCACAACACAAGCCAAGGCACTATTGCTTTGGCAAGCTCACCCTCTGCTATAACCCCAGAGTAGGCGATAGTGTGGTTCCTCTCATAGGCAGTCTGGTGGGAGAAATGATCAAAGACCAACAGAAATACGATTCAATGGGTTGGTGGTAACTACAGTCATCAGGACCCCAAGCAGATGTGACTGAGGATGGAGTGAAGCTTCAGGTCTTAGCCTTTTCATGGAAGATGTGAGGGAAAACCATTAGAATCTCAGGAGCTATCTTTGGTATTTTTCTATTGCTGTGATAAACCACTATGACCAGAACAACTTATGGAAGAAAGCATTTATTTGGGGCTTATAGTTTCAGAGGTTTAGAGTCTATGACCATCATGTCAGGGAGCTTGACAGCCGTTCATCAGGTATGGTATTGGACTGAGAGCTTACATCTTGCTCTGTAAGCATGAGGGCAAGAGGGACACTAGCAATGGTATGAGTTTTTTGAAACTTCAAAACCAGCCCCACTGACACACCTCCTCCAACAAGGCTACACCCCTTTGATCTACTGGGATCAAAGGTTTAAAAATGAGCCAATGGGGGACATTTTCATTCAAATCACCACAGGATCCCTTTAAACCAAGGTCTGGAGGACAGGAATGAATTCTGTAGATTTAAAGACTGGAAAGAACTTTAGAAGACAGTGTAGAAATACTGGGGAGGACAGAGCAGAGCTCTTGAAACAGAATTGGGAAACTCTTGAAATCCTCTCTATCCATTGGGGTCTCATTCCTTTCCCCTAGGCAATTCATGAGGAGTAAACAGGGGATGAGAAAATTAGCATATCTCTCAGATGATAATCTGGATATGTTTGTAGTGTGACAAATGGTTAAGGAAATGAGATGAAGCAGCTTTTCCTACAGGAGTCATGTACATTGGGGTACACATAGGCACATGTATACACATGTATATTTGCTCATAGTCTCTCTCATTTCTTACAAAGAATGGAAGATATATATATATATATATACATATATATATTTACATTAACACAAATAAATGTAATAAAAACCTGATAGACTAAGTTCCTGATGGAGTTAGGATGAGGTCTAAGATCAGTAAGAATACAGACTCTGTAGTATGTTGAGTAACTCCAGAAATAGTCCCGGGGCTCCCTGAGGCCACAGCCAGAAAAAAACCAAATAGCAATTTACCAATCTACAGTGGACTTGTAATACATGCAGTCAAGCAGGGAATCAAGGATAAAAGAGGTATGCCACCATTCTGGATTTACCAAAAGGAACCCCTCCGAGAATGTTTAGGTGTTCAGCAACTTGTTCCTTATGGAGGCGGAGGTGTGATGTGGACCACCGGGACTCCATTAAAATCCTCTTCCTGACAGAATTACCAAGAGACTCAGAGCAAAGCAACTCAGCCCAGGTTTAAGATTTCCTGCCATCTGACTTTATTGCAGAAAAAAGGGTTTAAATGAAAGCTTTTGTTTTTTCAGGTATCAATCCTTAAGTGAAAAGATATTTATTTTAAAATATCCAAGGTCTGCATCTCTTCTGTACAAAAGAGAACTGGCCTTCTCTAGACTGTGGCATTGGCAGGGAATTTGTCTCTAAGGGAGCCTTTGACATCTCTAGGAACTCCAAGGCTCTGGGGAAGGGGATCTGAAAGGCTGCTGAGCAAAAAGAGTGATGAGCAGCACACCCTTCTGGCAGGGGTCTATAAATACCATTCTTCCTGCTGGGGCTTTGAGGTGGATGAGGAGGGTCGGAAGATGGCTCCCATGGATACTTGTGGGCAGACGTTCCAGATGACTTCTAAAATGCTGGCAAGCCATGAAGTATCAAAATCCCTGGGCTCACATAGGCTCCAATTTCAGACCTCAGAAAATCTTGCCTTGGAGAGTTCAAATCCCTGAGCCTGGAACCCAAGGCCCACATTCCCTCACTGAAGCCCTAGCAGGAAGTACATTCTCTCTGACAAAAGTCTTCTAGAATCATCAGGTTGCTCTAGACTAGAATTTCTCATGACCCCTTTTGGGAAAATCAAACAACTTAGAGAAGTCATCTAAGGCCATCAGAAAACATAGATATTTACATCATGATTCATAAAAGCAGCAAAATTACAGTTACAACGTAGCAATGAAAATAATTTTATGTCTGGGGGTTCAGCACAACATGAGGAACTTTATTAAAGATTCGCAGGATTAGGGAGGTTGAAAACCACTATTCTAGATCCTTTTAACTATTTCCCGCTCTGTCTTTAAGCTGCGATGCTGAAATGTGCTTGCTCTCTCTCTCTCTCTCTCTCTCTCTCTCTCTCTCTCTCTCTCTCTCTGTGTGTGTGTGTGTGTGTGTGTGTGTGTGTGTTTATCTGGTGTTGCTGGGGGAAGATATGTGGATAACTGTTATGACTAGGCATCTACCTGTGAGCACTGTCTCTCCCTCAGCTGTCCTTTTTCACCTGAAATAGCTCTGTTGTACTTCAGTCTCAGATGAGTTCTCTGGCAGCAATGATAAAGTACTCGGCTTAGAGAATCAAGTCACTGGCTGAACCTCATGATGCTCAAAGTTTCTCCTGGGGATGCAACGGCCTGTGCCTAGAATAGCTATGTGGCTGCTCCATCCCCAGGCAGAGGTGACTGGTGAGAGATTCCCAGAGGGACAAAGAGGGTGGTTGCTCCTAGAAATTTCCTATTGGGTGGGGAGCCAGCCTACTCACATGTTTAGCTTCCTGTTGTAAAGAAGGGTTCAGTAGAAATGATACAGGCCTTACATGCATTGGAGCCCTGCTCTCTGTCCTTTCTGATCTTCTCTGTGTAGCAGACACAAATCTACACAGACACCATCACTGGGTTCTTTTCTTGCTGCCTTCAAACTGGTTCGGCCAATAGGGGACTACAAGAAGATTTTACACAAGGGTCAAAGAATATATTTAAATCACCCATTTCATTGATACTGAAAAACAGGGATGGCAAAGTAGGGGAAATAAAAGCTTAGATTTCTTTGGATCCACAGTTAGAGTAACACGATAGGTTTATATTTTCCAAAACCTACCTTAATACATGTATTTAATGTTTTAACTTTCCTTCTAGCCCACCATCCATTAGAGATAGTGGAAAGGAAAGGTTAATAGAGCAAAGGAGGGTGTGGACCTTTTTGGGAATAGTTCTCTGGGGTAAATCCAATCTGTGCTGTCAGGATTTCAGCAGTTCAGTTCACACAAATCAGCAGTAGTAGCTTGATCCACTCACAAACACCGTTTATGAATCAGCAACGGCAGTTTGAATGAGAGATTCTGTCAGTATGCCAGGAAGTGGCATGAAGCCACTGGAATATCACCAGAAGTTTTTTTTTTTTTTTTTTTTTTTTTGGTGAGTTTCTCTCTATGAAGTCATGACTAACGATGATCAGCAAAGAGTGGCAAGGCAAACCAATACTGTACAGTTTCATCAGTGAAGACCAGTGTCAGCAATGCCCAGTGAAGACCATCAAAGATTAGCATGGTGAACCAATACAACACAGCATCGTCCACTGTCTGTTGGATTATATATACCCTTTACAAACATCATATATTCTCTCAAGTGTCTGCTCTAGCAAACTGTCACATGCTCTTTTTCCAGGAAGCTTCCAGAAAAACGCCACATATCTGTTCTCAGCAAAGCATACTCCCATGTGTCTGCTTCAGCAAACACATCCTCTCTTAAGACAGTTTTCAGAAAAACATCATAAGACACAACTGTGTATTCAAAGAAACCAGAAATTTCCACTTCATAACATGCTTAATTGGCACACTTCATAATTTAGTGAAGGGTCACAGACATACAGGTACTGTGTCAGAATAGCCTTGGTTGATTTTGTTTCTGAAGTAATCAGTATCATCAGTGCATGGTTAGCACTCATCTCTCATAATCAACTCTTTCTTAGAATGCCTTTTGGGTGGAATATCCTTGACAGGCTCCTTTTTCTGTCTCCTTTTAGCTTTTGTTAGCTTCCTTGCTTCAGAAAGGTTGGTATAAGAGGTATGAAGCTCTGCTGTTACAAATTCCTAGACTGTCCTATCCAATTAGTGAGCTTTGCCTGCACTCCCCGACACTGCATCTTCAAAATGAAACTCTCTTTGAATCCCTCCCATCTTTTGGCACACTGCATGTCTTTATTGGTACTCAGACTGCTTCAAGAAGGAACATGTTAATTCCTTAAATAGGATAACAGCTTTTTGAAATTTGAGTCTTAAAGAAAATGGGGATATGAATGGGAGATCTTAGAGGCAGGTCAGCTTGGAGTCTGGATTTAGAACATAATCAACAGGATCTCATTTATGTTTCCAAATGGCTCCAGAGGAAGGCATGTTCCATCCAAGACCAGCAGGGCTTGTGGAGGACAACTGAGAACATTATTCTCATGTTCCTTTTGACAGAGAAAAGACACTATTATTCAGCTAACATTCAATGTCTCAAAATTGCCCATAATTCCATAGTTCTTCTTGTCAAAGACCTACTCTAAAGCCTAAACAGGAAGCTAGACTAGTGGATGAGGAAAGTTTTATAAAACAATGGAGGATATGTCTGAGAGCCTAGGAAGAGAAGGAATGACTCAGGCAAGTCTTGCTCAGAGCTAAGTTGTGTTAAGCAGTCAAGCCATGAAAAACTACATGTGAAGACTAATCTTGGTAGTCAACTACATTTGGAAGTAACTAAAACTCAAGGAACTAAGTGAATCTGTGAGGGATTTTTCTTGGTTGGATTATTTGAAGTGGGAGACCTACTCTAAATTTGGACCATCTGAGGTCAGAAGATTCACCTTAAATTTGGCCCACATACAAGGACATAGAAGGAAGCTTGTTGTGTCTGTCTGATTGTCTTTCCTTTAACTGGCAAATTCATCTCTCCTGAGGCAATCCTTCACTGTGTTGGAACCTACTTCTTTGGGATTCTAACAGAGACTGAAAACTGGCAGCTGACTAGGACATCCCTGGGAAGCCAGCATCCAAACTAAGAATGGACTGAAGACCTACTAGATCCTGAGCCTTTCCCACGGGAGACATCCCTCTGACATCCCCCACCATGTGTGTGAGTAGTTTTACTCTATCAGCTCAGTTCCTTAGAGGATTCTAACTAATACACCAGTATTTTGAATCCCTGAAAAATCCTTATTAAGAAGCCATACAACCTTTCAGAGCCCACACTTTCTCAGCCATTGACTGGGGATCATGATAGAATCTGTTGCAAAGGGCCTTAATGAGACTTAAAGTCACACACAAGTTTGGCATACTCACTTACTCATATTAGGCATTTGACAAATAGTGCTTATTGCTATTGTTGATAAACAAGAAGTGTTGTTGTTCAGGCATCTGGTAGAAGGGACAAATGAGCAGTAAGAATGGTATGGTGTGATGGGTATTTCTTGTCAATTGATTAGATTGAGTAAGTTCATTAGGTATGTCTTTGAGGTCATTTCCAGAAAAGACTAACTAAGGCATGAAGTCCCAGGCTTGAAGGGAGCAGCCCAACCCCATAGGATGGGATCTGGGCTGAATATGAATGTTGAATACCTTTTCTCCCCTCAAAATCATCCCCTTGATTTTTATCAGCCCAAAAGACAGGGTGACTCTCACAGAATTGCTAATATCATTTTGTGGGGCATCTTATGAAACGATGCCCATAAATCACAACAAATTCATTCTTGGGAGAGAAATAACAAAGGTTGATTTTGCTCTGGTTTAGAAACATCCCCAGAGTCACATAACTCGTGGGAGGTAGAAGCAGGATTAATTAAGATGCTGCCTTTTCTGGCCTCCAACTTTATATGTTCTTCTATTTATCACACTCTTTCAGCCACTGCTTCATTGAAATTAAGAACCATGCTTCTAAACAGAGCCACTTGCTTCTCACACTCTTACTTCTTTGCTTTAAGAAACCCTATTTTTGTGGCTAGCTCAAACATTGCCGCTTGTTAAAAAAAATGCCAAGGGACAAGGAAACAGGGTCTCAAATGTTTTATCTGGAAAAACAAACTCACATGCAGACAAACAAGGGGACAATTAGTTTTTGTTTGGTCTGAAGCCAGAAGGGTATTTGTGTCATGAAAGGAGAAGTCTGTAGAATTTAAGAGGATTATTGTAGGGTGAGAAAATCCATTTGGTGGGTTCTGGGCAGTACATATAAGAAAAACAGTAAGAAAAACAGAAGGGCAAAACATGCATATATATATACACATACATATACATGTATGTATATTTTTCATACCAAAAAATAATTAAAATTAAATCATATATGTTCACATCCACATTTACTGAGACTCTGTTCTTAGTAGCAAGAAAATGGAGCCAGCTTAGATGTCTATCAATGAATGAATGGACAAAGAAAATGTAGTCCATACACACAATGTAATTTTATTCAGCCATAAAGAAAAATGAAATCATGAATTTTCAGAAAAATAGATATGGAAATTATTACATTAAGTGAAATAACCTAGACCCAGAGAGACAAACACCTCATATGAATATGTGAATCTCAGATTTTAATTTTCATACTGAATAAAGATTGAGGGGTGGGTATAGGTTCTGAAACAGAAAGGTTAGGATGAAAGGAGAAAATGAAGTCTTAAGGAAGGGGAGGGGGAAGCGAAGGTAGCAGAATACATCTGACATGGAAGAGGGATGAGTCTGCTAAGAAAAGGAGAGGTACAGGTCAGGGAGGCAGAGTGAGTACTGGAAAAGGAGCAATGAAAGCAAAGCATGAATGAGAATATGATAATGAAATCTGATAATTTGCATCCAAATAAAAACAAGAAAGAATTCATAAGTCAAAGAAAATAAATAAAACCATATAAAAATACAATGTAGGAATAGCCTAGTAGCTGGAATTGCACTACTATCCTCAAAGATGATCGTGTCCTTTGCAAATCACCATTAACTCTGAGCCACACCCTGTCATAGGCACTCCATTTACCTGCTCTCATTTAAACCTCGAGGATCTACAAAGTACATACTGTTAGTTATATTTAAAATGTTTTTCATACAAATATTTTGGTCATATTCTTTCCCCTCTCCACCTACTCCCAAATTTTCTTCCCTCCTCCTCTATAAAACATCACATTCTTTTTATCAAAAACAAAAGCAAAACACCAAAAAAACCTACACACACACACACACACACACACACACACACACACACACACACACACACACACACACACAGAATCTCCCCAAACAACTCAAAACACGTTGTCCATTTTGTGGTGGCCAACTGTTTCTCAGCATGTGGCCTGCTCTGGGCAAAGAGCTTCTTGGACAGAGGTTGGACTCTGTGTCCATTTCCCTTTCTCTGATCTGGGATCTTTTTCTGGTTTTGTGAGTACACCTGTGCTTCATCCCCACTGACACTGTCCCTTGGAGTTACCCAGCACCTCTGGCTCATACTGTTCTTCTACCTACACTCCCACAGGGATCTCAGAGCCACAAAGGAAGAGCTTTAATGAAGACATCCTATCTAGAGCTGTGTCTTTTGCTTTCTGCATGTTTCCAGTTGTGAGTTTCTGTGATAATTGCCATCTATTACAAGAAAAAGCTGTGATGTAGTTTAGTGATGTACTAATCTAGGAGTATAGAAATATGTATTTAGATGCCCTGGCAACGGGTAAAGAAGCACCTTGTTGGTGTTGTTCTTCTATCAGTTAGGGCCGACCAGATGGCAGTCTTTTCATCCTAGCTTGGTGAAAGCTGTCTGATGCCTAGGACTCATAAAAATCGAATCAAATCCAGGCAGAGCAGCCCTGGAGGAGGAAGACAGACAGAGACCTGTAGACCGCCATTCCACCTACAGACCTGTACTCTAGTTCACAGCACAAATGGACTATAGACACCCATTTGCTATGGAGGGTGTCACCCAGGGGCTGCTAGCTGTACTCCCAGTCTGCAGGGGGAGAGCCACCACAATGTGCAACTATGTGGTAGTTAGATGGGAGAGAAAGAGAAGTGGAGCAGCTTAGGCATTATGAAGAGAGATGAAACTGAGACTGGAGGCTGGAGAGGAGTAACCTATTGTGAGTGACCAGCCCTGCCACCGGAGGGCAAGAGTGCAGAGGGAGCTATCCCTGCCATTTAACTGGCATGATGTGGTATGGCTACTGGGGTGAAATGCTGCCCCCTTCAGACACACAGACAGACAGAGGGGAGAGGGAGGAAGAGAGGGAGGGAGAGAGGGAGAGTGAACTCTAGCCCTACTCCCTCATTAGCACTCAGTAGAGTGGAACCTGCACATTGCCTGGGCAAGGCAGTGAAGCTGGTTCAGGAGGTGTGGGTGTGGGTGAGCTAGCTCTGAGGGCATGATAGTGGGAGAGTTGACCCTGACTTCTGTAGTTGGTGGCATTGCATGGCTTAGCACAGCACTGAAAAGCTTGCCATGGTGGGTGGTGCAGGTAAGGAAGAGCTCCCATGCTGACCAGCTCTGAGTTGACCTATCCACAAATCTATATTACTGTCAAACAGCTGGGATACAAGAAGGGTCCAGTCCTGCTGATCCAGGGCTGCAGGATCTCCATGACACAGGGCAGTAACGTGATGACCCGGAGGAGTCCCGGTGAAAGGAGTCTGGTATCACAGAAGCCAGAGATCTCAGTGCAGACTGATGACTCTTTGCAATGAACACTTGCAAGTGAAGATGTATGGGCAGTAGGATATACTGTGATATACTACAGCTTCTGCACTGAGATTATTTTTATGCTTTTATTGGTGTTTGTTCATTCGTTTGTGTGTGTTTTCTTTTGCAGGGAGGGCAAAAGGTGGATATAAGGAGACAGGGAGATGTGTGTGATTGGGATGCATGATGTGATACTCCCAAGAGATCAATAGAAAGTTATAAAGAAAAGAGGCATTCTTAGGAGTAGTTTTATTGCTATGCTCATTTTGCAGAATGATTGTAGTAGGTTTCCCCCTAGGGCCTGTGATCTACCTAGTTTTAGGATCTTGACCTCATTAACAGTGTCAGTTATGGGCGCCATCTCATGGACTGAGTCTTGACTTGGATCAAAAGGCAGTTGTTCACTCTCCTAACATTTATGTCACTATTGTATCCATGGGTATATTTTCCAGGTAGGTCACTATTGTAGCTTAATGTATTTGTAGCTGGATAAAATTGATCATTATTTTTCTATTTGGATGGTTAATGGAATGGCATTAGGGCAAAATAACTTAAGGAGAAAATGAAGAGTATAAAAAGAATGTGGAATCTGAGCCTTAGTCTGAGTCATTGTTCTCATTTCTGCCTCCTATAAAATCTCTTAGGAGTCTAGATATGCCCCATAAACCTAGGTGATGGATAGGAAGCATGAATATCTAAGCATTGCAAAGGTTTGGTCCAAGTTTATAATTGGTTCTGGTCCAAAAATCAAATGCATTGTTTGTAAAATTCTCCTGAGACAGCAAGACAGCATAATTCCAATGGAAATATGGCCACTATTGCCTATGTTAGAATTGATATCTTCTGAGTCATGGTTTTCCTTAGGTGACATGTGGATATTTTAATTCTCTTCCCTGCCCCTTATACCCAGTAAAACCTGGCCTGAATACAAACATGCTGATCTACTGACCAACTTGATTGATTGATTAATTGATATATTTGGAGCTTTATGGCTAAGAGCTTTCGACTTCTGTTGGGAATTGATTTTAAACTCTGTAGGTTAAAAACAAAATCTATCAACTCCTTTATAGGGAATGGTGATGAGACTCAATCTCATTAAAGAGAAACTGACAATTTATCATCCTTCAATATCTCAAGGTTCATTTTGTGTGTGTGTGTGTGTGTGTGTGTGTGTGTGTGTGCCACACACACACATACACACACGCCCATGTATATTCTTGCCAGGATCTCAATTTCTTATTCAATATCTAATTTATTTAAAGTTTGAAGTTTTATTGATGGAGGAGCAACTATAATTTTTATGTCCAATTTTCTGAAGAGATAAGGAAAAAAAAGAGCTCACAGAGACAGACAGGCATGGTGGAAATAAAGGATTTTGCCTACTTAAAGAATCACTTTCTTTAAACCTTGGCTATGATGATTTTCTTCACAACCTAACTTCTTTATCTTTTTCTCTTTTCAGGAGATGAAGAGTTAAACTCTTGCAATGTAGCCCTAGGTCACCTGTACCTGGAGTGCATGATCTTCCTGCCTTTGCTTCTGGAGTTCTGAAATGACAAGTGTACACTACCACATCTGCTCTGGACTCCATTGCTTATGGTCTTTTTGTTTCTAACAAAAGGTTCTTTTGACTGCACAGTCAACTTTGTTTTTGAAACCCTTTCCTTCTGATAAATACTCACATTGTGTTTACCAAAACTTATCATTTAATGCATTTCACAAGCTAATTAAACTCTCAAGCAATAAATTGCACCCTCCGGCCAATGGGGGCATCTACCTTGTGTGGATTGTCCAGGACCTTATCTTATAGGACACATTCCACCTGAGAGCTGAGTATCAAGGAAATGAGGCTGGTAAGGCTTACAAGTGAGTGCATGGGATTGACTGGGTGTATTCTATTTCCTGTTGTGACAATGATGGGCTCTTAGTGGGGCATGGGATCTTAAGTATAGTCAGACAGAATAATTCTTGAAATAAATCACATTTCTGCCCAGTTTATGGAGGCCCCCATTTTTTCCGGCACAGGAGGAGAGAGTCATAACAGATGAAGTAGGGAAGCAATCCACAGATGGGTACAGCCATATCCACACTGAGGTGCTCCTCATTTACGTGAATCCATGAATTTCTTCTTCTCTAAACACCTTCTTACCATTTATTGTCAAGAGCTTCCACCAGTACAGGTAAGTTTATTTTCTCCACTTTACACTGAGGCGAAGCTCAGCGAGGTTGTACTTGAAGATTACAAAATGATAATTGTCACAGCAGGCTCAGAGCCAGAACCAAGTGATCAGTCACCACTGCCCCCCCCCCCCCCCGCACCCTACACCCGGGATGAGTCAGAGATCTTTCTGTTTTCCCATTATTCCCTTGAGTTACTTTATAACCATACTTGCTTATTTTTAATGTTTTCTAATTATAAAATTAATCCATACCCATTGTGGATGTTACAGAAAGGCATAAAGAAGACTATAAATTTACTCACGATCTTGCCACCTAGAGAAAATAAGTGTTGCAGTGGTGTGCTATTTTCTCTCCAGGCGTCAGAAGCCTAAATGTTCACTGAACTCATCTGCTTTCTTAATGAATAGATAAAATTGGCACAACAGCCTTTTCCTTGAGTCTCATCAGTCCATTGTCCTGGAACCGAGTGCAAACTCTGTCCCGTACTGGATGTGAGGTTGTTTTGGCAGTTATTTAAGCAACTCCAGTCCTTTGTTGATCTATCCTTTGGAGTTCATAATCTTCAGAAAGTTTATTTGAAAATCTAATAAAATCATCAAATAATTTGAAAAATACACCATTTGACCCCGAGGGAGTATAACAGTAATGCTTTGTGAACTTGCTTCCATTTCTAGTCACAAAACATTCTAAAAATCCTATATGGAATCAGAAGATACAAATGGGATAAGTAAATGATTTTCTTTAAACTCAAAGCCATCCACAATCCATACATTGCTGAAGATGGACTCTAGGACACAGGGGCATTATTTAGAAACCATGATTATGATTTAAAAAAAAAACCCAATATTTAGACAAATTCTAAATGGCTTCCGTCTTAGAAAGTATTCAAACTCTGCAGACCCTGAGCAAGAGATGGAGTAGGCTAAGAGGGGAAGAAACAACAACAACCAACAACCTCCCCAAAGAAAAACAAAAACGCAGCACAAAATAAAACAAAACAAAACTGTGCTTCATTGTTCCTGAACACTAAAGGGAAGTGGAGCATGAGCAGCACCTGTGTAAGAGGAAGGTATTGGGGGTCTGCTGAGCAGGTAGCTCAAACAATGGGCTGTTTGCCTTGTAAGCACAAGGACCTGAGTCCAATCCTTTGAACTGAGGCACAAAAGCCAGGCATGACAATCCTAGGGTTGGATAGGTAGAGAGAGGAAGATCCCTGGGGCTCACTGGCCAGCCACTTTGGTGAGGGACCCCATCTTTTTTTTTAAATTTACTTTACTTGTTTTTTTTAAATGTATTCACTTTATATTTGGCTCTCTCTACTCCTCCAGGTCACCTCCCCCAACCCCCCCCCAACAATCCTTCCTCCACCTACCCTCCCCTTCTCCTCTGAACCAGTGGGGGCCCCTGAATATTCCCCCATACCCTGACACTTCAAGTCTCTGCAAGGTTAGGTGCTTCCTCTCCCACTGAATCCAGACAAAGCAACCCAGCTAGTAGAACATATCCCACCTATAGGCAACAGCTTTTGGGAAAGCTCAGTTCCAGTTGTTTAGGTCCCACATGAGGGTTAATCTGTACACCTGCTACGGAGGGGCCTAGGTCCAGCTGGTTTATGTTCTTTGGTTGGTGGTTTAGACTCTGAGAGCCCCCCAGAGTCCAGGTTTGTTGACTCTGTTAGTTTTCCTATGGAGTTCCTTTCCTGTCGGGCCCACAATCCTTCCTCCTGTTCTTCCATAAGAGCCCTCAAGCTCCATCTGGCTCTGGAAGAATGATGCCTGAGCTTGTCCTCTATCCTCCACATACATATTCACATGTGCAGCCCCTCATCACATTTACACATAAAAGAAGGTAGGGTGCTGGTACTAGACTTGGCTATAGCTGAGTCCACACAAGTTCTTTCCATGTTATCCCTTCTGACTTGTTCTAATTGTTCTGTAGATGGGAATGGATCCATTCAAGTGGTTATATTTCCCCTGGAGATTTTGGGAATTGACATGGTAGGATGTAAATAGTATGCTCCTCAGGGAAGATTGCCCATTAAAGAATATAAAGAAAGGTGTAGAAATGTTTGTAACCAAACCTTGAAGGACTTAGAGGCGAATGATGAAATTGAGAGAATTTTCAAGAAGCATTAGTGGTGAGCAAGCATAGGGAATATCGTATTACCTTGGACTTCACTTGGACTATCTCCACATACTCTTGTAATGGTGTTCTTGCTAACCTGAGGCCATTACCTACATGTGCTATACATGTCCACCCCTCTCCTAATAATTAACATAGCATCCAAAACCCTCCACCTGCATGGAGCTGTGTGTGGGTACCACTAAAAATAACAAAATACACTTTTATTCTTCAAATAAACATCAATAACTCCCTTTTCATTGACAGTTTTTATCCAAATTGATTTTAGGATATATGTAGGCACTGAAATAAAGGGGTAAATCTAGTCTAGACTGGTTGAGGGTATATGCTTATAAATTGTCTCCTGTTACTTTTAAAGAAGAAAAAAATCCTTGTTTGCCACATACCTAATGCATAGTTAAAATAGGATGCATCCTAAGGAGCAATATGAACTGTAAAAAAATGGTTAGGTAACTCAAACTTGTCAGTCAGTAGAGAACCCTTGGTCTGTTGCAACTCTTGACAGTGTATTCTAATCTTTACTATCACTTTGTGTAGGCTTAGATTTTTCAAAACCTACTTTAATAAGGGCTCTCGATGTCTTCAACCTCTCTTCAAGCCCAACAACAAAATGTAAGGGAGAAAGATGGTTAATAGGACAAGGGGAATGTGGACCTGTTTAGAAGTAACTCTTTGGGGCAATTCCAATCTTTGCTGTCAGAAAAGCAGCAGTCCAGTCCAAATCATCAAGCACAAATCATTAGCAGCTTCTTTACGTAGAAACTACAAGGCTCCACCGCATTGGCACCAGTCTGTAGAAGTGGGAATCAGCAGCCAGGATACCACAAAAATCTTCCTGCGCATTTATCTCTATGAAGTCCCAAAAAGCAAAGATCAGTGAAGACCAGCAAAGTGCTGCAAGGTGAACCAATGCAAGAATAACCAATCTCTCACTGTGTATGGGATTCCATTTACCCTCTTTTCAAACATCACATACCCACTCAAGCACCTCCAGCAAAATATCGCATGCCCTCTCACATGTTCGTTTCAACAAAACATTTTCCCATAAAACAGCTTCCAGAAAAAATATCGCATGACTTCTGACAAGACAGCTTCCAAAGAAGAAAATCATGTGACATGACCAAGTTTCCAAAGAACCCAGAAATTTCCACTTCAACTTTTGCTTCTGACTGAAGTTGGCTTGCCTCTTTCAGTTTGAATAAGATGCAAAAAACCTGGAACCAACTGGTTCAACTACTAATCACCATTAGTAAATCCAGAGAGACAGAGGGAGAGTCCAGAGGCTTGTGCCAAAAAGCCAAGGGGTAGGTTATTTCAAAAAGGTAGTGGACCCTCCTCAAACATCTAAAGGCTCAGTTAAGTTGAGAACCACAACTGTCCATGGACTTTACTACCTGAGTGCAAGTTTCATGGGTCTCTGCAGTTGTGACAGTCAATAGAGTAAGGATCCACCTTTGGGAGGCAAGCAGGTGGCTCAGTTCAACAACTAATGAGCCAATGTTGTCTCGATTTCCAGGAGTCTGATCCTGAGTAGTTTATTTTAGGCATATTTAAGAACAGGAAAATTTTGCCAAAATGTTTCTTGGTGATAATTGGCTCAATCTTGTGTGCTCAGTAGAGCTTAAGACATGTTATATAACCAGAGCTCTATGTAAAGAATAAGTGACACCTTCAATGAAGATAGGTTCTATTTATTGACTACATGTGACACCTTCCATAAAGGTAGGTTCTATAGATCGACAAACTCATGATAAGGTTCTGGGAGAGGATCTTGTGTGGTCTTGGCCATATAGGTAGCAAAGGTCAACAGGCTATTAATTAAATTTGCTCCCAGCTTTCTGAGAGGATAATGGGTAATGAATCTCTACCTTTGAAGGAACATCCCTCCACCCCCTTTTAAAACATTCTTGGTTCTCCTAGTGTTTCTCTGTGAACACAAGAACCTCCATGCCTCCCACAAATTTTCCATGGCAGTATTGGGAGCAGAAGCTTGGTTAGATGTGGAGCAGGAAAATTGTGGATAGATGGAAAGAAAACATAGGGTAAGTGAAATAAAGCCCACCATGTTGCTCTTACTGTTTTCTAGTTGTACATTTTTATACCTGCCTTTCTGCTCACATACTAACTACTACTTCTTTAGGGAAGAGATTCCTGGCTACTGTATTCTCTCTTTTAAAAGTTCTCATAGCCCTGTGTCTTCCTTCTACTCAGTTATGGTTTGACTGTGAAATTGCCCTGGTCCTCATTTTTTAGTGCTATTTTGGGAGATGATGACCAGCCAATGAAGGCTCAGCATGTCTAGCCAGAAAGGTGGGGTCTAGGAGGACCTAGTTCTCCTTTAGAAGATCCATTCCTTCCCTCTTTTCCATTGCCAGTCTATCCAGGTACTTGGCAAGGGAGGTGGGGCTTAGCTGGAGGATGTAGGCCACTGAGGAAATATCCTTGAGGATATCCTATCTCTGGCCCTGTCCTGCTTCCTATCTGACATGAGGTGAGAGCTTCCTTTGCATCCCATTGCTATTGCAACCATGACTGAATCTTCTGAAGCTTTGATGGATTTGACTCTTAAGCCATTCTCTCACATAGTGGGTCACAGTGACAAAGGTTTACTAATAAGGTAACCTTAATCAACAAAGATTGAAATGTATCTATGTGTGTGATGATTTTGTCTATGTCATTCTTTATTCCTTGAAAAACGGGTGATACATATGAATTTTGTAAATGTAGCACTTTGAGATAGAAAATAGAGGAAGAGAAGGTGTGTGGCAGGGGAGAGTGTCACCATGTAGTGGGTGTTTAATGAGTTCCATTCAGTCCTTCAGTGGTGGTATTGGGTTTAACTTCGCCCTTAGCATATGTGCGAGAACTCTTGTAGCTGGTGAATTAGGGTTTTCCAATTAGAGAAGATGCTCTAATGAAAGCCTGCACCTGCCGATCAGGACGAGGGCTCAACACAGCTCTGCAAAGAGGTGAGGACTTGGTGGACCTAGCTTTCCTTCATGAGGGCCTTACTCCTTTCCTCTTGACATTCTAGATGGACACTGGAAGAGAAAAGAAAAGCATTTTGGGAGCCAGAACCCACACTTCTGAGATCACATGGGGAGACGGGCTGCTTACTAAAAATCTGGAGTGATTTCAATTTATTAATTTGGGCCCTGTAATTAAACAATCCTGTTCATTAGCATGTCTGCTTGTATGCCTTCCCTTTTCATGTTAGAGTTGAAGCTCAAAGTAATTATTTATATGATTTCTCAATTTGTTTTGGTTTCTGTTTTCCCAAAGTGATACTTTTGCAAAATTCATAGACAGCACTTGTTTTGCATGTCTGATTGTCAGCTCCTGACAGGAAAAAATGACTGCAAGAGCAAAATAGTAAGATGGAGTCTGCTCTGGACCTGGGGATGTTTGGTAATTCTGAGAATGTACTCCTTCTGAAGAATTAGCAAGGGGATTTACAAGCTTCATGTGTACGTGTACGTGTGTGTGTGTGTGTGTGTGTGTGTGTGTGTGTGTGTGTGTGTGTGTGTTGTAAATCTGGGAGCATTTAAGATTAGTGTTGAGCAATTATTAAGGTTTGTTTGGGTATTGCAATGGACAGCTATTTTGTTTGTTAGTATTATCCAAGAATAACAGAGTCTTCATCAAGAGGCAGATGGGGAGATAGATGGTTCAGTTTGAGGCTCCCCTTTTCCATACAGTAGATCATTTTTTTTGTGGTTGATAGAAAAAATTCCATCCAAGGGCATTTGCGGGACATATCTAAGGAACTGTCAATCAAGATAAGGCAAACTACTGTTCTTGTCTCTGCAACATTTACTACACTTTGCCATTCATAGGAGACAAAAGTCAAACCTTCAACACTCCAAACAGAACAGTAGCGGGAAAGAGAACATAGTGCCACATTGGTGACACTTATAACAGAGGATGCTTATGTATGTATGAGCTAGTGCTAAGGAAGTAGAGCTGAAGAGGAAAAATGAAAAAAAACAAAACAAAACAAAGGGAGGAAAGGACCATTTACAGTGTTTTGGAGGCAGTTTCTCTTTTGCAACAGTAGTGAGCTGACAGCTTTGATATCTAGCTTTTCTTTCCAGCTTATATTTTGTAGATATAAAAGTAAAGACTCAGTGATATACCTGGGAATATCTCCTAGATGTTATAAGCAGGACATCTATGCCATCTGTCTCCCCAAAGCCTATGCATCTTCTGATGTCCCTTGTAGCTGCTCTGACTCCAATTAGCATGTGTTCTGAGAAACATAATAACTGACCAGTAACTCTAGACTTACTTACCAGTCACTATATGCTGAGTTTTCAGTTGTATGGCTGCATAATGCTCAGTGAAATGTGTGTGTGGGTTGGGGGACTGTTTGGACACAGAGTCAGGATGATATACTCAGAAACCTTTAGGATGACAGCGGTAGCTAATATAAATATAGGTACCACTGTGATCCCATTCTAAGGATGAAGGAAAGGAGAAACAGAGCAGTGCATGGAAAAAGTGGATGTTACTTAGGATGCTATGAATGATGAATGCTGGTTCAGGGAGAACCCAAGTGAGCAGAGATATATCATGAGTCCCAAGGCCAATTTTCAGCAGAATACCCAGCATGCCCCACAGGATAAAAGACCTAGATAAGAAGCACTGAGATATGGGATCAGAGCAATAGAGTGGTCATAGAATGAGAAGGCAAGAGTGTGTGAGCTTTGAAGTAAAAAAAAAATAAATAAATAAAATAGGAAACACCCTTGGTGTGCAATCTTAGCCCTACTGCTTGTTCAGTAGGTAGCTCTGAACAAGCCATTTAGCTTCCTGGAACTCAAGTCCATCTTCTGGCAAAAAGAATAGAGCAATAGTACTTTATTGCAGTATCACAACAAAGATTTCATAAGTTTGTATGTGCAAACAGCCCAGAACAACGCCTGACCCACTGACTTGAGGGGAACTCTATAAATATTTGAGGAAAGATAAAAAGGAAAAGGATTCACATGAGGAAACCACAAGATACTTCAAGGATTAGAGGGCATGTGCAGTGGGTATTCAAGAGCAGCAGGGTTTCCCTGGATTTTATGTGAACAAACTCCAGAGGTACGTCCAGGATGAGGCAGGCCCTGGGTACTTTGTGATATTCTAGGAGGCTCTGGAGAGGATCCCAGGACACTGTACCAGAGTTGATGATCCAGTCAGAAGCAATTATCCACTGTGGATCAGTCTACCTGGTATTCATTTTATTCCCACCTCCATGCAAGAGAAACATGCAAAACCACCAGTTTGGGAGAGGCTGAATGACTGGTGTAGACTGTGCTGAGTCATGCTGAGTAGTGCTGAGTCATGGTTAGTCATGCCAAGAGTAAATTATCAAGCCCCATTGGACTTCCAGCTCTTGCAGTCCTTCTTGCTGCTGAGACTTTCAAGATGAGCTAAGCTGTGCTGCCAGGACTTCTTGGGACAATCATATTAAGGGGGATTGACTGTCATGAGGAGTTGAGTGTCCCAATGAAGATGTATCTGTGGCCCACAGAGGCTGTGATTTTTGACATGTCACCTCCAGCATAAACATTTCAAATTCCACAACTCAGTGTGAAAATAATTTGGAAGAAGCAGATGAAAGTTATCATTTATTTAGGGGGCTTTATCAACAGAGGGCTTCTCTAGCTTTAATAATGAAGTGTGTTGTGCAGATAGCAGAATCACTGAGACATGAGAGACTATGTCTGCCCATGAAGAGCTTTGAATAATTTACATCCTGGAAGGGTATTTTATGACAGTACTTATAATCTTCTTATTGGTTCAAAATCAACATTTACAGCTGATGTCTTTGAACTGATGTAGCAGGTAAGCTTATCTCTTTATTAAGTGACTGAAATCAAGCATGCTCCAGAAAGGGAGCTTTCATTGAAATAGATTCCTCTTTGGATATCAATATTTTATTCTCCAAAACAGCCAATAAATAATAGAGGTCAGTTATTAATTTTTCATTTTAATTAATATATTAGTAGAGGGAACTCTTTAATTTGAAAGGGCACAAGAAGGAGCTTTGGGATTTTACAGAGGTGCCCTTACTAATGCCTCTATCTCTGATTATCATTTGGTCTTCCATCAGAGGCCTGGAAATTAGTCACTGGTGGGTATGAGAGGCTCTTCCAGGTAAAATGTTGACCTTGGACAGTCAAAATGAAGAAACCTATACTAGAATGTCTGCAGAATAAGAGAACATTTTGTTTCTACCACTTCTTCAATGTTTGGGATCTACAAGGAAATACATCATGTCTCCTAGGAGTCTGTAGGCCTGTCTGGGCATAACCATGAAGCACTTATGAGGGAATCAAAGGCAGTGTGTCCCTGTGAGAAGCACTTGGTTCAAGTGAAGGAGTGTGAAAATTAGTGTACTCCAGTGTTGGTGGCAGGAGTTGGGGGAGAGTAATCCCCTCTTCTCAGTTTCTCTTTTTTGTTGTGGAATAGATTATGATTTTTTCCCATAAGTTTTTACTGACAAACATGCAATTTCTATAAACAGCACTGTACCTGTTTAAAGAGCTACTCTAAATATCCTCAACTGAGAGGTTCTGGTACTCAAGAGTCATTCCACTGGGGAACACAAATGTGGAGCTTGTGAATTGGATACTGTGTTAGTTAGCATTTCATTACTAATGAAATGCCAGAGGCAATCAACTTATAAAGCATAAATGTTTATTGTGGCTCACATTCAGGGGTTCTAGTTTAAGACAGGGTGAGAGCCTTTTCCTTTGGGCCTGTGACTAAACAGCACACTGCAACAGGAGTGCATGATACAGCGAAAGTTCTCATATTATGATCAAGGATCAAAAAGGATGAAACAGTTCTCCAATCCCTTTCAAGGACATAGCTTTATGATTTAAGGTCTTCCCATAATGCCCTACCTTGGGGAACTTTCATTATCTCCATATAATGTCATTCTGAGGAATGAGCCTTTAATATACGGGCCTTTGGGGAGGAAGTGATAGTCAAGAGACAGAGTACAACTGAAGCTAAAATGTCTCCTGGGTATTGTGGGTTCTTCATGCCTCTAGACCAACAAGGTCTTTCGACTGGTCCAGCAGATAAGCATCTCAATTACCATGACAAATCAGGCTGCTGCTATACAACCTTAGGAGTGGATCAGGGGAATGTAAGACTAGGAGTTTTCGGGGAAACTCTTAATTTTTCATTCCCAGGGTCTTAGGTAACAACTGTCACAACCCAAGAAAACCAAGACCATTCGGGGCTGACTGGCCCTTTTCAGAGCTGGAAGCTTGATTTATCTCTAAGATAGAGAATACCTCCTAGGAAGAGGGGAAGGCGATTGTAGAATGTTCAGCAGAAGAGTCTATATCCATCCTAGTGACCAGAGGACTTAGGCAAGAGTATGACCAACTGACAGCATACTGTCAATTGTTCAGCAGTCAGTGGGACTTGATGTATCCTGCTATTTGCGTCACACAGCCATTTGACCTGGATAACTATGGATGTCCCTTGTTTTTTGTCTTAAGAGGCTGGTCTTTCTGGAATATCAGCCAACTCCTCACTTTAGCTTCTTGATTGTAGTCAATGGGAGGGAAAGTGAGGTCAGACAGAAAAAGAGAAGGCTGTATTTGTTCCCTGTGTGTGTCATGCTCTCCTCTCTCCCAGATCTATGAACTGGCTTAGCTGTTTGCATAAAGTACCTTTACAACAGCCTTACTTAGATCTACTTATGAGATTATCAGGTCTCTTCCTGCCCCACTTTCAGAGTTATTAAAGAGAAGACCCAGGCTAATGGAGAGATCTGTGCTCTTCATTCCATTTCCTGGATCCTTCTTAGTGACATCAATGGCTCGTCAGGTTTGAAGTCCCTTCTGGTATGGTACAGTCCCTCATAAGCAAATCCGTAATTCATGACAAGGTTTAGGGTATAACTTGGAAGATTGATGAGAACACATCAATATATATATATATATATATATATATATATATATATATATATATATATATATATATGCAGAATCTAGAAACAGGAATCTAGAATGGGTGCTGCAGAATCCCACTGCCTCCAGCAGATGTGCTTGTGGCCCCTTTGCTTATGCAATCCAGCAGGTGTTGCATTTCTACTTGCACTCTGCTGGTCAGCAGGCCAGAGAGAAGGCCAGGAAGCAAAGACTCAATCAGGCTTCTGTGGCTGTACTTGAGGAGGTGTTTACTTCACGTAATTAAGGAGAGTAGGTCACTGAGTGCTCTTTTCTCCCTTTCCAATCAAAAGCAATACATTAGGCATGCTGCCTTCAAAACTCCTTTCGTAGCCAGTTGGACAGCTGCCTCAAGAATGAACACTGATTGGAGCTATAGAGAAAATTCCTGCCCAAGCTCACTGATGCTGTCTTTGACATAAAAAACACTGCTCCCTATAGACACCCCAAGTGAGACTTTGGGGAAAGATGGAAACAGGACAGGGTAAGTCCATGGATATGGTCACCATGACAGACCTTGGGACAATGATTCAAGATCAGTAGCAACTTGGCTTTCTCACTCATATTTTTCTTCCAGAGCACTGTTCTGAGATTGGTCTTGCTGTGCCAAAGGGTTTAAAGAGAATAGGACTTGGCTTTGAGGTGCTAGAGCTAAGCCAAGAGAACAAGGGGAAGAGGTCAGTGGAGTACAGTGTGAAACTAACTGGCTTATCACAAGACAAGTTAGGTTTCTGGAGAACAGGAGATGTTGAACTCAGTAGAGCACATCTGAGCTCCCCTTCATACTGGGTCCTCAGAACCCCACCAGATATTTATGTAATGGACAAACAAATGAATGAATGAATACATGAACAGATACAGAAAAAGCAATAGAATTGTTGAGGATGTCCTCTGTAAAATATGATATGTGAACCATCTTGAACCATGCTGGCCAGAGGCGTGAGGAAAGAGATTAGTCACTACACATAGAAAATGTTCTAGAGGAAGCCTGGGCCATGACACATTTGATGCAGATGGCACCAAGAATCCCAACTATAGTTCCAACTTTCCATCTTTGAGGCATAATTATGTGGAGCTGGGGACTCATGGGGATCTCTCTGGTCCTCTGAAGTGTAGAGCGCCTGCATATGATGCTTTTGATATCTACTAAGCCCCATGCAAAAATAAAATTAAAAAACAACAATAACAATTTTTTGTTTTCTAATCTGTTATTTCAAAAGTTCAGTGTGTTTGGTCTGAAGAGATGTGGGCCAAGTCAGATGAGGGATATTTTGGACACATGCTTTGGCTACTTTTTGATAATACCAAAAGAGGGATTCATATGTCTTGACCTAACAAGGAAGTCAGACAAGGGCTTCTCTGGACTCCCCTCAGTCATCTACTCAAGAGGATGGGGGAGGGGGGATTCACACTAACACTTCTACTTCAGCATTCTCTCTTCAAAAGCTGAATGGAAGCATTCACTTGATTTACCAGATTACTACTCAATTATTTTCTAGTGAAGTACCCAGCCTCTGCAATCAACAGAGTGTGGAATTATATTTCTAGGAGCTCACAGTGTCACCAAATCATTATATGGTTTGAAGTCCATTGTTTGATCTTGAAAATCAGATTTTTTTAAAAAAAAAAGGACAGTTGAGTTGGTTTTGTATCTGTATATTTTAAATGACTTACAAGAGAGCTAGGTACTCACCTTCAGACACCAAACAGGCTCAGTTACCAAGTTAAATAACATTGGGCATGGTTTTAGGAGTTAAATTTACCAAACTGTCTATTTCACTTTGGAAATAGTGTTATTGAATCTAGTACAGAGATTATCAGGAAGAAACTGAGGCAGAGCTAGATCAGTATAGGAAGGAATGCTATCTGCATTCAACATTTTGCTATTTGGTTCCCCATAGATTTGAGAATATTAATTTGGGGGTTTGTTAAAATTGCATTAAAGTATATCTTGATCACTGAGTTTTTGATGCCCATAAATTTTGACCTGAAGTCAGAAATCTTCCCATTTCCCCTTAATGTACTTGACTGTGTTTAGTGTCATTCTCTAAATGGTAACAATAGACTTGCTAGATGCTGCTACACATGATTTTTGAGCTTTGTAATGGAGTCCAGTATACTGTTTTGTGACTCTTAAGTGTAGCACCCGGGCATCTTTACTTGTTTGAGGTTGTCTCATTTTACTATGGGTCTGCTGGTTACTGAAACTCTGAGCCTCTGCTTTCTGCCCACCTTTTCTATGTTGGGATACTATGGTCTTCTCCTTTTGTTGTCTCTGCTTTTCAGTATGGCATTTCTATAGGAATTTCCCATTTTTCCTGGTGTCCCCAAGATGTCCTGGAGGCTGAGAAGGTCAAGGGGCTGCCCTTGAGAAGTTCAGAGTCTGTGTGGGCCTGAGATAGGGAGACACTGGCTACAGGCCAAGCAAAACAGATTAAGGATGAAGGAAGAACCCAGAGAAGCACACTGCAAGATGACAGAGTTTTGGGACATCCCCACTGGCCTAGAGCTGGGATGCAGGGAAACTACTGAGACATAGTGTTAGCCTGCCTTTGGTGAGCATGCGCTCTTTCTGCAAAGGGATGATCTGGAACACCGAAGTAGTGATTAATAAAGCCCTCAAGCCCACGGCGCAGACATTTTTATTAGCAGTTGCACGCACAGATGTAGCAATTTTTAGAACAGGAAGCAGTGACACATACCCTGGGGCTGCTTCAACTCCTGCAGGCTCCATTCTGTATCTCAAGCTCTGAGCTGAAGGAGGGGATCCTGCCTCATCTTCCCATGCTGGGCTGGAATCCCACAGGGAACAGCATCTGGCTTTCATTACTGGTTTGCTCACAGACTCACCTGCAGAGCTATGTAGAGTCCATACAACTCCTGTGTTTTGTCTCTGGTAAATGTGCAGAGAGCCTACACACTTTTTTATTTCTGGCACGTATCCAGATGATGCTGAGGCCATTCCTCTTGGGGACACAGAATCATTGCTAAAGGACCACTGATCCTGGCCACTGTAGGAATCACCTGCAAATTCTTTAAAGAGTAATAAAGCCTGAGTCTCCTTGTAGAGCAGCTGCAGTGGGGAACCAAACACGATGCCCCCAGAGCCTCACAGATGATTGTTTTGTACTAATTTATACAGACTCTAACTCAGAGTTGTTCATTCCTCAAATACCCTGCTGATTTCACAAAATTAGGAATGACCATCTTTGACCATAATGGGGGAAATATATAACTGAAAAAAAACCATCTAAACAACAGATAGCACATTCCTTCTCACTTGTTTGATGTGTTGAACTGGCCAACAAAATTTTACTAAGTACACATAGTACACCAATAGCTGAACTGAGCATCAGATTTGGAATAGCAATACAGACCACAGAAATCCAGGGGCATAAACTAGGGGCTGTTCTGTTTAAGAAAATAAATTTAGAATTATTAAATATTATTTATTATATAAATATATATTACAGGCTATATAACACACACATCTCTATCTATCTATCTATCTATCTATCTATCTATCTATCTATCTATCTATCTATCTATGCTTAATGTAAGTTCATCTATTTTCCCATCCAAGTACTATCCAGGCCCAACCCTGCTTGGCTTCTGAGATCAGGATGTATTGGGTATTTTCAGGATGGTATGGACACAGACAAGTGCATCCATTTTCAAGAAACCTCTCTGGTGCTTGGGTCTTCTCCTAGGTTTCTTCTGATTCTGACTAGACAGAAGAAACAGCTCTATTCTTCATAGAGTTGACATTCTTAGGAAGCTGATCAAGTAAATAATCATCTTTCATCATAGGAGAAGCCTATCTTCCCTTCCGTACAGATGTCAGACTTGCACACGACAATGTCTTTGCCACACTGACATTATGTACATGGCTTCTAGAGAATTAGTATACATGGAAGACCAACCAGGCTAGGTTAATGTAGGAATTTTTTAAACTTTCCCATGAGAATTAACATTATTAAGTGTATGCATCTCTGTATATTTAACATTTTGTTTGTATTTATCAACATAAAGTCCAAGTCATGAGGGAGAGTGCATGGTCAGCTTTTAAGGAGTTTTCAGATGGCTCAAGTCAGAGATCTGATACCTACTACATCTGGAGACTGCAAATCCTGAGGACATGGTAGGAGGGTAGATACTTCTGTGAGTTTGATTGTAGAAGAACCACACAGTCCCCTCAGTGCACAGAGTGAGGCTAAGTCAGGGGTGGTAAAGCACAGTTTGTATAAAGCATCTGAGATTCCTGCACATAGGTGAGGGCATGATGCTCTGCTAGTGGTTTCACCTCATGTCAGCTACCATTTCCCTGCCTCCAAACAAGGATTGTCTTGGCCAATGCATTCTGAGAATTGAAGAGATGCTGTCTTAAAAAATAAGGTGGAGAATGATAGAGCTGACACTTGGTGTCTATATGTGGCCTCCACATGCATGTATACAGAGAACACAAACCCAGAGACAGATGAGGTAGTGCGAGCCTTGGGGAGGTGAGTGGAATGGGTAGTATTAAGGCATATATGCCTGGCCCGGATTCTAGCTCTCTAACAGGGAGGGGCTGAGCTGCCTGTCACTTGGAATATGCTTCCTGTGGATCAGTCTCTTGAGACAAACTTGGGTTTTCAGAGTTTTCATAGGTGCTGTTTCCTCTACCCGCACAGCATGATGATATAGACTAGTTACACGTAGTATGTGGTTGTGTGGCAGCTTTTTATGCCATTCTCCTCTATTGGGTCCTTTGTCTGTGATGAAGAAGGAAAGAGCCAGGCTTCATTGCTAGGACTTTGATGAGCTTGTAAGTCCCCTTGTCTGTCCTGGAAGAATGGCTTCCTGTTAGCTAGGTAAGGCTCTCTGGAGCCTTTAGTCACTTCCCTTTAGAGCCTTCCCTTTAGACACTCAACAAAGCAAGAAGAATCCTTTGCTAGACAGAGAAGCTTATGTCACCACTTCTTCCAATGTTTCTTTTCTTAATAGTAAAAATTAAATATGGCAGTGCCCGGAGACTTGGCTCAGTGATAACATGTTGCTGAACAAGCATGAGGACCGGAGTTAGGATTCATGGTACCCATGTCAAAACTGGGTGTGGTGTCAGAGAGCTCTTGGGGATTCACTGGCCAGCTAACATATCCAAAATAGTAAGCTGCATGGGTGCACGTGTAGTCTAGTGAACATGCCCCGACAAACAGACAGACAGAGACACACACAGGCACACACACACACAATAATTGGCTATAACGAATGGCATTATTCATGGTGTTTAATTGTGTACATGTCTGTATGCTTGCAAAAATGAAGATACATGTTCATTCCAAGGCCCTACCTTTAAGACTTTTAGTTTTCTATAGTTTATGCTGTGTGGCCTTGGAGAATTCCCTTCTCCTCTCTGGATTTCAGTTGCTGATCTGTCAGAGACAAGAGTGGGTGATTGGCCTTAACATTCAATAGGCTACAAAGAAGTGTCTTTACCTCAAACGCCAGGAGGTTGCCAATTTAAAAAGATAGATGATGACAGTATAGACTCAAGAAATTCTTTTAAAAGGCCATTTGTTTCATGGATGAGAATCCCAAGGTTTAGAAAGAAGAGGAATGACATGATCTTTATTCTCATTTTACATGCAGTAAGTTCAGATTCCAGCCCTGCCTTTTAATCATCAAAACAGTTGCTGTAATTATTTATTCCACTGGGGACTTAGTTTTCCTATCTATAAAATGGGAATAACAGCCTTGCCCTCCTAATAGTGTGAGGGATGTCTTCAGCAGTCTAGTATGGAAACCCAATTAAGGCTGAATGGGACATACTCTTTCCTGTTATCATCCTTCTCTCCAGGCTTCTTAGCGTAAGGCATGGCACACGATTACACTAACTATGGAAGAGCAACAATATCTGGCTATGTGAGCTCAGCTCTTCTCATGCTCCATGCACAGAACATATGTGATCACACTCCTTCTCCATGGGTATATGGGAGAAGGAGTAAATGTGGCCACCTGTTGTATGTGCTGATTTTCGAAGCTAGGCTGTTCATATGCTTTTAAGTTAATAGCTGTAGATAGAGATTTTACTTTTTTTCTTTTGTATTTGCATTAAATACTGCTTCAAAGGACAAGTCTCTGCCTGTTGTATGACTGCCAGCCATGCCAGTCCTTGGGTTGGAAAACTAGACAAGTTTAGGAACCTTGATGGTTTTCTCATGTCGGGGCCGTGGGTATGAATTCAACGAGACCCCATACTAAAGCAGATTTAGTGGACTAGCTTTGGAACCCAACCACCAAGTGCAGAACAAATTACCCTCATTGTGCGTCTTCCTCATGGGTTACACTCCTTGTTCCTTGTTACATGACTGGGGGATTGCATCCTCCTTACTGTCCCATGTGGATGGTGGCTTTGGGGCTGTAATTTATCATGTGAAACCCTCAATACAGTCTTCATCCTAGAGCAGTACTCAGTGTAAGCCCCGGGCTAACTGCAGTCTTTGCTTTCTAGTTTTCTGGTCTTTATCACACCCTTGCTATGGGAACCTGACCTCATATTGAAGATGATGAAGGTAAAGTTCAGAGACTTTGTCTCTTGCTCAAGGGCTGATAACTGAGTTGCCACACAGCCAGCAGCAAGAGGGTATCAGAATTGGTTTGTTGTTCAGTCCCAGTGGTTGGCTCCATAAATCATAGATGCTTGAGTGCTGTAGTGTTCTACCCTTGGTGGTGGCCCTTCCTCTCCATTGAAGTGATACTGCCCTCTACTACTTGTTTGCTTAAGTCATGACCTCCCATTTCTGAGTCCACACTTCAGGAAGCTCCAGGAACTTCTCCAGTCACCTCCACTGCTTGCTTTCTCCTTGTATCAGTTCCCATGTCTTGTCAATCAAGGCCCTGGTAATATCTCCAGCCTAGTTTCTGCTGGCTTCACCATCTTTCTGGACAATGTATCACTTGTCCCTCAGACACTCTGCTTTTAGTTTCTTATCTATCTCAGCTTTTCCAGACATGGTTGTGTCCCTCAGTTCCAGGAATCTTTTGTAACAGCATCCATCAGAAAGGTCTGGAGTCCTAGTGGGCGGGCTAAAGGGTAGCCCATGGTGCTCCCAAAGAGAGGTCTTCGTGAAAACCAAGAGCCTGAGTTTCTAACAAGTACTCAATAGATGCTGCTTCTTTTCTTTTTTATTTTAATAAAGCTTTGCAGTAGAATTTCCATTCAATACTCTTTTTTTTGCCAAGAATTGTTTTTCTGTAACATACTCTGCCTTCGAGAAACCCGTGGTCCATGTAGTCGTCCAAGCTCAGTTGCAGCTTAGAATCACCTGGGGAGCTTTAAAAATGTTCTATGTACCTGCTCTACTCCAAGCAATTGGTCAAAATCTCTGAAGCAGGGCCTGACATTGTTATCTTTGCTAATTCCCCCGAGGATGCTAAAATGAAGCCAACCAGGGCTGAGGACCACTGGTCCAGGGAGGGACCATCCAGTAAACAGGGAGCCACTCTTATTTTCAGCATGATATTCACTTTCCCCAGAGAAGTATTAGGGATATGTCTTGAGCAAGGTATCCTCAGACCTGGGTTTCAGTTCCAGCTTAACATTGAATATCCAGGCAAGTGTCTCAGCCTCTGATCCCAGTGTAGGGCTTGTGGCTGTCATGCATCTGAAGAATTTCTGAGTGCCCTTTCCATGCCAACCCTGATGATTCTCATGACATGAGGTGGCTATTCTCGATTGCCAATTTGACCACATTTGGATTTAACCAAAACACATATGACTTGGTATACCTATGCAGGAATTTTTTCTTAAATAAATCATTTGAAGTAGGAAGACCCACTTCTGACCAGGATGTTGGAGGTGGGAAGATCCATCTTTTTATTTTATCTGGGCCACACCTTCTTGTCAGCCTATATGAAGGATAGAATAGAAAAGCTGCCTCTCTCTTTGCCTGCCTACCCTGGCTATTGCTAGCAAGTCCATTACTTCACTGGCATTAGAGCTTACTCCCTCAGGACTCTGAAGTATAGTGAAGACCAGCTGAAACATCCAGCCTTGTTGACTGATCAACTACTGGATTATTGGACCTTCAATTGCTGGATAGCGATTGTAGGACTAGCTGGACCATGGCCTGTAAGCTATTATAATAATTCCCTGTCATTCATACACATAACATATACATACACACATACACATATGCGCACACACGCATCCCTGTCTGCTAGTCTGTGTCATACTGTAGATATTTCTAAACCAAGAGAGGCAAGGATGTTTACAGAACATAAAATAAAAGCAAACTAAGAAGTACAATGAACTGCTCAGTGGCACTAATACCATGTCAGAAGATCTATGAATTTCATATCACCACACTCTCTTGTTGAAATAGTGTCGGTTTGCCAGTAGGACTTTTGGGATATCAAGAAGTGGTTCTTAGATTGTGAACCAGCAATTCCAGTATCAATGTTCCTTAAGATGATCTTAGAAGTGCAGATTGTTGATCCATACTCGCCCAGACTACTGGATCAGAAGCAGTTGGGAGGGTCAAGCAATTGGGTGGTCACAAGACACATTTGTTAACATGAGCTTGAGAGATGCTGCTGTGATATGGATGGCCTCTCCTCTGCCCTACTCCACTGTTGTGTCAGGAGATGATGGGGGTAAACATGTGCATCTGGAGAATAACCAGTCTTACAGTTTGTTTGAAAAGAGAGGTTGAAAGTTTGTATCTGTTGGCATTCATTGGCAATTTTTATTCACATCATGTAACTTTTTCTCGACTTTCATTTGGCCTTGGCATTGGCTATCTCTTGTTTAATTAATGTAGATAAAAAGGAAGGGCATATCATCTCCTGCTAGGATAGTTGCTTTTCTTTAAAATGTGTCCATGCCAAGCTTCACTCTTGTGATGGCCCCCAACTTCAGGGACCGGGTTTAAATATAATAGAGGAAAGGCATCATTTGGATAGGTGTTGTTCTGTGCAAAGAATGAACTAAATTAACAGCTGGATCATGTTCAGGTCAGAAGAGGAATGGGCTTAAAAGTCTGCAGAATGGCTGTATTGTGTCAAAGCAGTTAAAAGGGAAAGTCCCTTTTACTCTCAGCACAAGGGGACATCTACAAGGATTCCAGGTCTGCTTTTATGAATATGAGGCTCTAAGAAGTATTGCCGTTTTGAGCTGTGGGGGACAATGTCACCTTGATCCACCAATTTACTGCTGCCAGCAGTCAAAAGAGCCAAACATCTTCACAGGCTTCTCAATCCACTTTCATTTGATCACCCAAAGAGGTGCCCGGGACAATAGTCGTTGGATGTGACATTGATGTGATATATATTTGCTCCAACTAAAAGGAGCAGGTGTCTTTGAGGAGCTCAGAACTAAGGAAGGGGTCTGATTCCCCAGTTGCCTGGTATCCTGAGCAAGTCAAAACAGGTGTCTGCATCATCCTGACTCTAGATTGACTGAAGTTTCTCCAAATGAAGACATTTTTCAAACTCCCAAATCTATCACTGATCAGACTCTTGAACCACTCCGTTTGTCTGATCTCAGGCAGATCCCCAAAGCATCCTTGTCTCACCCTGCTTCAGTGCCCATACATACACAAAGAAGTCTTTGAATTTTATCTCAAGACCATAATACAACCCCACAGACATTGGGTACTAGCATTTTTCTGCCTGGTCTGTTTAATTGGTATCTGTCAGATTCCCACACCCCTTTCAATCTAGCTCTAGAAACATCTGTCTTTTTTTTATCCACCAATAGAGTCTCGAAAGAGTACCAAAACTGTTAGACAAAATATCAAAATTATGAATTCTGATTTAATAAATGTGCCTTTGAGAGATGATTCATGGCGTAGATGATGGCTTTCAATTGCTTTCTCAAACAGTTCATGCTTCATTTCATTAAGAGCTTCAGTCAATGCCAGCTGACTAATTATCACAGAACTAGTCAGCTTTTGTTTTGCAAGTACATGTGCAGGACCTGCTTGGGACTTGGCCACATAGACATTTATTGAAAATGCAAAGAACAATGGATTTTTTATAAGTGTTAGACTTCTACCAAATTGACATTGAAAATTATTTCTTTCCTCCATTTTTGGTTTTTAAAGATTTACCAGTTTTTATTTTTATGTCTATGAGAGTTAGCCTGTATAGGTAGTTCTACTACCTGCATGCAATACCCTCATTGGCCAGAAGAGGGCGTTAGATCATCTGGAACTCGAGTCAGGGATGGTTGTTCTTGTAGAGGACCAAGTCCTTTTAACTGCTGAACCATCTCTCTAGCTCCTGGAAATTATTTCTTAGCTTTAAATTTGCCTTAACAGGAACCTCCAAAACCATGAGCACCTGGACAAGAGACCTCCCCAATTCCTGGAAGCATGGGCTCTAATAGCCACAGAGCTGGTATGGGAACGATTTCACTCTGAGGAATGTTGGGGTCTGGCAGCTGAGGGTTTAGGATGCAGAACATCTAAAGCACACAGCGTCCATGAGACACTGCTCAAGAATGTGGTTACATCTTCCCTCACTTTCACCAGAAAGAGACCACAGAACACAGGCTCAGACGCTTGCAGAGGCAGCCAGACTACTGAGCAGAATTCTTCACTTCAGACTCTTCATGCTCTGATTTCCCTGCTCTTTCCGTAATTGCAGAGGTCACGGTGACAATCTCATTTATGGGCAGAATTAAAGATCTTAACGGGTAGAACCTGATAACCTTTTTACTTTATGTATAGTCACCAAAGCTTTTGAATTTGTTTTTATTTTAATAAAGAGACCAAATCCCTTTAAAGCAAATAAATATGGAAACTTCTTCATCAGGTACTTCTCCCTGGGAACAAGAGCATATAGGGAGGCTAGTCCTGGCAGCAGGAACCATTCACCTTGATCACCAGTTGTTCCTCCTGCTCGCAATTTGGCTTATTCCTATGGCCTGGGAATATTAGAGGGTGTGCCATTCTCAGAGGTGCCCTCACTGGGTTAGTCCCTTGTTTAACTCAGTGTTTGCCTTTGGCTAACAGTGGCTTGTAATGACTGACAAGGATAGCCTTGAAGTGGAGGAGCATTTGTCGCAGGGCATTATGGGAGCCTAAGCAGAGTATATGGAGGGCATAAGAACTGCTCAGTGGGCAGAGAGCCCCTGGGCAGCACCCCACGAGCGAACTTGAGCCTCGGGACCACAGGTAAGACCAAATTTTCTGCTGCAAGAAAGCTGCCTGGTGAGCTTGGGACACACGGAAGCAGAATTTCTCTAGAACCGGGCACGTTCTGTGTTTACCGGAAGTCCCACACCCGCGGATCCCGGCCCGCAGCAGCTCTCTGCTCCCAGACCCGGTGAGAGAGAGACCCAACTGCCTGGTCAGGTGGGCACTCCTGAGGCTGCAGAGCGGAAGAGACCACCAACACTGCTCACCCCTGCCCACATCCCTGGCCCAAGAGGAAACTGTATAAGGCCTCTGGGCTCCCGTGGGGGAGGGCCCAGGAGCGGCAGGACCCCTGCCGGAGACACCGCCGGACCCTGAAGGAAACAGACCGGATAAACAGTTCTCTGCACCCAAATCCCGTGGGAGGGAGAGCTAAACCTTCAGAGAGGCAGACAGGCCTGGGAAACCAGAAGAGACTGCTCCCTGCACACACATCTCGGACGCCAGAGGAAAAAGCCAAAGACCATCTGGAACCCTGGTGCACTGAAGCTCCCGGAAGGGGCGGCACAGGTCTTCCTGGTTGCTGCCGCTGCAGAGAGCCCCTGGGCAGCACCCCACGAGCGAACTTGAGCCTCGGGACCACAGGTAAGACCAAATTTTCTGCTGCAAGAAAGCTGCCTGGTGAGCTTGGGACACACGGAAGCAGAATTTCTCTAGAACCGGGCATGTTCTGTGTTTACCGGAAGTCCCACACCCGCGGATCCCGGCCCGCAGCAGCTCTCTGCTCCCAGACCCGGTGAGAGAGAGACCCAACCGCCTGGTCAGGTGGGCACTCCTGAGGCTGCAGAGCGGAAGAGACCACCAACACTGCTCACCCCTGCCCACATCCCTGGCCCAAGAGGAAACTGTATAAGGCCTCTGGGCTCCCGTGGGGGAGGGCCCAGGAGCGGCAGGACCCCTGCCGGAGACACCGCCGGACCCTGAAGGAAACAGACCGGATAAACAGTTCTCTGCACCCAAATCCCGTGGGAGGGAGAGCTAAACCTTCAGAGAGGCAGACAGGCCTGGGAAACCAGAAGAGACTGCTCCCTGCACACACATCTCGGACGCCAGAGGAAAAAGCCAAAGACCATCTGGAACCCTGGTGCACTGAAGCTCCCGGAAGGGGCGGCACAGGTCTTCCTGGTTGCTGCCGCTGCAGAGAGCCCCTGGACAGCACCCCACGAGCAAACCTGAGCCTCGGGACCACAGGTAAGACCAAATTTTCTGCTGCAAGAAAGCTGCCTGGTGAACTCAAGACACAGGCCCACAGGAACAGCTGAAGACCTGTAGAGAGGAAAAACTACACGCCCGAAAGCAGAACACTCTGTCCCCATAACTGACTGAAAGAGAGGAAAACAGGTATACAGCACTCCTGACACACAGGCTTATAGGACAGTCTAGCCACTGTCAGAAATAGCAGAACAAAGTAACACTAGAGATAATCTGATGGCGAGAGGCAAGCGCAGGAACCCAAGCAACAGAAACCAAGACTACATGCCATCATCGGAGCCCAATTCTCCCACCAAAACAAACATGGAATATCCAAACATACCAGAAAAGCAAGATCTAGTTTCAAAATCATATTTGATCATGATGCTGGAGGACTTCAGGAAAGACCTAAACACACTTAGGGAAGCACAGGAAAACATTAATAAACAAGTAGAAGCCTACAGAGAGGAATCGCAAAAATCCCTGAAAGAATTCCAGGAAAACACAATCAAACAGTTGAAGGAATTAAAAATGGAAATAGAAGCAATCAAGAAAGAACACATGGAAACAACCCTGGATATAGAAAACCAAAAGAAGAGACAAGGAGCTGTAGATACAAGCTTCACCAACAGAATACAAGAGATGGAAGAGAGAATCTCAGGAGCAGAAGATTCCATAGAAATCATTGACTCAACTGTCAAAGATAATGTAAAGCGGAAAAAGCTACTGGTCCAAAACATACAGGAAATCCAGGACTCAATGAGAAGATCAAACCTAAGGATAATAGGTATAGAAGAGAGTGAAGACTCCCAGCTCAAAGGACCAGTAAATATCTTCAACAAAATCATAGAAGAAAACTTCCCTAACCTAAAAAAAGAGATACCCATAGACATACAGGAAGCCTACAGAACTCCAAATAGATTGGACCAGAAAAGAAACACCTCCCGTCACATAATTGTCAAAACACCAAACGCACAAAATAAAGAAAGAATATTAAAAGCAGTAAGGGAAAAAGGTCAAGTAACATATAAAGGGAAACCAATCAGAATCACACCAGACTTCTCGCCAGAAACTATGAAGGCCAGAAGATCCTGGACTGATGTTATACAGACCCTAAGAGAACACAAATGCCAGCCCAGATTACTGTATCCAGCAAAACTCTCAATTAACATTGATGGAGAAACCAAGATATTCCATGACAAAACCAAATTTACACAATATCTTTCTACAAATCCAGCACTACAAAGGATAATAAATGGTAAAGCCCAACATAAGGAGGCAAGCTATACCCTAGAAGAAGCAAGAAACTAATCGTCTTGGCAACAAAACAAAGAGAATGAAAGCACACAAACATAACCTCACATCAAATATGAATATAACGGGAAGCAATAATCACTATTCCTTAATATCTCTCAATATCAATGGCCTCAACTCCCCAATAAAAAGACATAGATTAACAAACTGGATACGCAACGAGGACCCTGCATTCTGCTGCCTACAGGAAACACACCTCAGAGACAAAGACAGACACTACCTCAGAGTGAAAGGCTGGAAAACAATTTTCCAAGCAAATGGTCAGAAGAAGCAAGCTGGAGTAGCCATTCTAATATCAAATAAAATCAATTTTCAACTAAAAGTCATCAAAAAAGATAAGGAAGGACACTTCATATTCATCAAAGGAAAAATCAACCAAGATGAACTCTCAATCCTAAATATCTATGCCCCAAATACAAGGGCACCTACATATGTAAAAGAAACCTTACTAAAGCTCAAAACACACATTGCACCTCACACAATAATAGTGGGAGATTTCAACACCCCACTCTCATCAATGGACAGATCATGGAAACAGAAATTAAACAGTGATGTAGACAGACTAAGAGAAGTCATGAGCCAAATGGACTTAACGGATATTTATAGAACATTCTATCCTAAAGCAAAAGGATATACCTTCTTCTCAGCTCCTCATGGTACTTTCTCCAAAATTGACCATATAATTGGTCAAAAAACGGGCCTCAACAGGTACAGAAAGATAGAAATAATCCCATGCGTGCTATCGGACCACCAAGGCCTAAAACTGGTCTTCAATAACAATAAGGGAAGAATGCCCACATATACGTGGAAATTGAACAATGCTCTACTCAATGATAACCTGGTCAAGGAAGAAATAAAGAAAGAAATTAAAAACTTTTTAGAATTTAATGAAAATGAAGATACAACATACTCAAACTTATGGGACACAATGAAAGCTGTGCTAAGAGGAAAACTCATAGCGCTGAGTGCCTGCAGAAAGAAACAGGAAAGAGCATATGTCAGCAGCTTGACAGCACACCTAAAAGCTCTAGAACAAAAAGAAGCAAATACACCCAGGAGGAGTAGAAGACAGGAAATAATCAAACTCAGAGCTGAAATCAACCAAGTAGAAACAAAAAGGACCATAGAAAGAATCAACAGAACCAAAAGTTGGTTCTTTGAGAAAATCAGCAAGATAGATAAACCCTTAGCCAGACTAACGAGAGGACACAGAGAGTGTGTCCAAATTAACAAAATCAGAAATGAAAAGGGAGACATAACTACAGATTCGGAGGAAATTCAAAAAATCATCAGATCTTACTATAAAAACCTATATTCAACAAAATTTGAAAATCTTCAGGAAATGGACAATTTCCTAGACAGATACCAGGTATCGAAGTTAAATCAGGAACAGATAAACCAGTTAAACAACCCCATAACTCCTAAGGAAATAGAAGCAATCATTAAAGGTCTCCCAACCAAAAAGAGCCCAGGTCCAGACGGGTTTAGTGCAGAATTCTATCAAACCTTCATAGAAGACCTCATACCAATATTATCCAAACTATTCCACAAAATTGAAACAGATGGAGCCCTACCGAATTCCTTCTACGAAGCCACAATTACTCTTATACCTAAACCACACAAAGACACAACAAAGAAAGAGAACTTCAGACCAATTTCCCTTATGAATATCGACGCAAAAATACTCAATAAAATTCTGGCAAACCGAATTCAAGAGCACATCAAAACAATCATCCACCATGATCAAGTAGGCTTCATCCCAGGCATGCAGGGATGGTTTAATATACGGAAAACCATCAACGTGATCCATTATATAAACAAACTGAAAGAACAGAACCACATGATCATTTCATTAGATGCTGAGAAAGCATTTGACAAAATTCAACACCCCTTCATGATAAAAGTCCTGGAAAGAATAGGAATTCAAGGCCCATACCTAAACATAGTAAAAGCCATATACAGCAAACCAGTTGCTAACATTAAACTAAATGGAGAGAAACTTGAAGCAATCCCACTAAAATCAGGGACTAGACAAGGCTGCCCACTCTCTCCCTACTTATTCAATATAGTTCTTGAAGTTCTAGCCAGAGCAATCAGACAACAAAAGGAGATCAAAGGGATACAGATCGGAAAAGAAGAAGTCAAAATATCACTATTTGCAGATGACATGATAGTATATTTAAGTGATCCCAAAAGTTCCACCAGAGAACTACTAAAGCTGATAAACAACTTCAGCAAAGTGGCTGGGTATAAAATTAACTCAAATAAATCAGTTGCCTTCCTCTATACAAAAGAGAAACAAGCCGAGAAAGAAATTAGGGAAACGACACCCTTCATAATAGACCCAAATAATATAAAGTACCTCGGTGTGACTTTAACCAAGCAAGTAAAAGATCTGTACAATAAGAACTTCAAGACACTGAGGAAAGAAATTGAAGAAGACCTCAGAAGATGGAAAGATCTCCCATACTCATGGATTGGCAGGATTAATATGGTAAAAATGGCCATTTTACCAAAAGCAATCTACAGATTCAATGCAATCCCCATCAAAATACCAATCCAATTCTTCAAAGAGTTAGACAGAACAATTTGCAAATTCATCTGGAATAACAAAAAACCCAGGATAGCTAAAGCTATCCTCAACAATAAAAGGACTTCAGGGGGAATCACTATCCCTGAACTCAAGCAGTATTACAGAGCAATAGTGATAAAAACTGCATGGTATTGGTACAGAGACAGACAGATAGACCAATGGAATAGAATTGAAGACCCAGAAATGAACCCACACACCTATGGTCACTTGATTTTTGACAAAGGAGCCAAAACCATCCAATGGAAAAAAGATAGTATTTTCAGCAAATGGTGCTGGTTCAACTGGAGGGCAACATGTAGAAGAATGCAGATCGATCCATCCTTATCACCCTGTACAAAGCTTAAGTCCAAGTGGATCAAGGACCTCCACATCAAACCAGACACACTCAAACTAATAGAAGAAAAACTAGGGAAGCATCTGGAACACATGGGCACTGGAAAAAATTTCCTGAACAAAACACCAATGGCTTATGCTCTAAGATCAAGAATCGACAAATGGGATCTCATAAAACTGCAAAGCTTCTGTAAGGCAAAGGACACTGTGGTTAGGACAAAACGGCAACCAACAGATTGGGAAAAGATCTTTACCAATCCTACAACAGATAGAGGCCTTATTTCCAAAATATACAAAGAACTCAAGAAGTTAGACCGCAGGGAAACAAATAACCCTATTAAAAAATGGGGTTCAGAGCTAAACAAAGAATTCACAGCTGAGGAATGCCGAATGGCTGAGAAACACCTAAAGAAATGTTCAACATCTTTAGTCATAAGGGAAATGCAAATCAAAACAACCCTGAGATTTCACCTCACACCAGTGCGATTGGCTAAGATCAAAAACTCAGGTGACAGCAGATGCTGGCGAGGATGTGGAGAAAGAGGAACACTCCTCCATTGTTGGTGGGATTGCAGACTGGTAAAACCATTCTGGAAATCAGTCTGGAGGTTCCTCAGAAAATTGGACATTGAACTGCCTGATGATCCAGCTATACCTCTCTTGGGCATATACCCAAAAGATGCCTCAACATACAAAAGAGACACATGCTCCACTATGTTCATCGCAGCCTTATTTATAATAGCCAGAAGCTGGAAAGAACCCAGATGCCCTTCAACAGAGGAATGGATACAGAAAATGTGGTACATCTACACAATGGAATATTACTCAGCTATCAAAAACAACGAGTTTATGAAATTCGTAGGCAAATGGTTGGAACTGGAAAATATCATCCTGAGTGAGCTAACCCAATCACAGAAAGACATACATGGTATGCACTCATTGATAAGTGGCTATTAGCCCAAATGCTTGAATTACCCTAGATCCCTAGAACAAACGAAACTCAAGACGGATGATCAAAATGTGAATGCTTCACTCCTTCTTTAAATGAGGAAAAAGAATACCCTTGGCAGGGAAGGGAGAGGCAAAGATTAAAACAGAGACTGAAGGAACACCCATTCAGAGCCTGCCCCACATGTGGCCCATACATATACAGCCACCCAATTAGACAAGATGGATGAAGCAAAGAAGTGCAGACCGACAGGAGCCGGATGTAGATCGCTCCTGAGAGACACAGCCAGAATACAGCAAACATAGAGGCGAATGCCAGCAGCAAACCACTGAACTGAGAATAGGTCCCCTATTGAAGGAATCAGAGAAAGAACTGGAAGAGCTTGAAGGGGCTCGAGACCCCAAAAGTACAACAATGCCAAGCAACCAGAGCTTCCAGGGACTAAGCCACTACCTAAAGACTATACATGGACTGACCCTGGACTCTGACCTCATAGGTAGCAGTGAATATCCTAGTAAGAGCACCAGTGGAAGGGGAAGCCCTGGGTCCTGCTAAGACTGAACCCACAGTGAACTAGTCTATGGGGGGAGAGCGGCAATGGGGGGAGGGTTGGGAGGGGAACACCTATAAGGAAGGGGGGGGGAGGGGGATGTTTGCCCGGAAACCGGGAAAGGGAATAACACTCGAAATGTATATAAGAAATACTCAAGTTAATAAAAAAAAAAAAAAAAAAAAAAGAACTGCTCAGTGGGTGCCTTCCTGCTGGGAGCAAAGCTCTGTGAGGCAGCTGAGCTTGAACAGAGTCTGGAGACCTTCAGAAGTTTGTATGCCTAGTTATAGCTGCTTTGGACATTCTGCCTGGAAGGCATCTTACTGCTAGGAGAACAGAGCTTTCAGGAGGCAAGGCAGGCAGACACTGGCGATGGGGAGATGATGTGTTATCTATTCTGCCAGAAGTATCCATTTTTGGAGTGAGTTTTAGATCAAAGCTCCTTTAGTTTCCTTGCCTGTAAATGACTGCCCTTTCCCAATAATGGTGCTGTTTTGGGGGAACCAAGTGAGTTAAAGGTGGCAAAGGACTAATGCCAATGACAGAATTATGAGTTATTGTAGTCAAATTGAGTACTTCTCCGTGTACATACATCATTTCACATAGGCAAGCACTTCACAGACTACAAAGCAAGTTGGGAGTGGGTTTGGTCCAATGCTGCTTGCATTCTAATGTTAATTTGGGTCCCCAAAATGGTTTGTAGGGAACAAAGCAAGGGAACCTGTGCCCAGTTGGTTCTGATTGGTATTGCCAACAACCAATACCTGGGCAGGACAGACAGACAGGCGGGACTTTAGGATTCCCAGGCTTGGCACCTGGAGAGAAGGAAGAAGGGATCTGCCATGCTGGAAGAGTGTGGAGGAGAGTAGCTTCACCATGGCTGAGAAGAGTGCAGGACAGAAAGGCAGGGCCTCCATGTGAAGGAGCTAGGAGAGTGTGGCCCAGCGTGTGGCCCAGTTGGGCAGCCCTTTGGGTCCAGAGTAGCCAAGATAAAACATAGAATTAGTAAGTAATAACTTGGGATAAACTGTGTGGTGGTTAGGCAGTGGCCCAGCTATTGAGCTGTATATAAAGGCTGTGTGTGTGTATGTGCGTGTGTGTGTGTGTGTGTGTGTGTGTGTGTGTGTGTGTGTGTGTGTGTGTGTGTGTTTCATTCGGGAACCTAAACCATTTAGACGGGTAGCAAACCTGCTGCTGGGACTTTATTTATTAAATATTGAAATCAACACGTGTCTACATTTCAGGTCTCATGTGAGTTTTGTGGGTGTTCTGCAGAATAGTGTGAGCCGTATCAGCAGATGAGGAAGGTTTGCCCATCCTATAGGAACACAGCTCAGCCCAGACTGCTTATGGGTCAGTTCTCCTTCCACTAACCCAGCCAAGAACATACTGAGCAATTGGCAAGCAGCTTCCTGATTGGCTTAATTGAGTGCTGGTTTTCACTGGAGGCATAATGACCTTTCAATTCAACAGTATTATATTTTTTCAAATTGTTTTGACACAATGCTATTTTGTGATGATAAATTAGTTAACAAAAGCGTGTTTACAGGGCCAGTGAGATAGCTCAGTAAGCAAAGGTGCTTGCCTGCCAGAGAGGTATTAACATCACGTGAGTAACTAGCTCCCCAAAGCTATCCTCTGACTACCATATGTATGTATTTGTATACATACATGTTCCCATACACACATGCACACCAAACAAACACAAAAAGCCAAATATGTTCATAGGAGAAAATTATGGCTATATGAACAGAATATGTTCTCTCTCTCTCTCTCTCTCTCTCTCTCTCTCTCTCTCTCTCTCTCTCTCTCAGAATGGGTGGGTGGCTGTATGTGGTTGATCTCTGAGTTCATGACTAGTCTACATGTGAATTCCATGTCAATCAGGGCTACATATTAAAGCCTCATCTCAAATGAAACTAAACACAATTCAATGCATCTAAAATAACTTTGGAATATTTGTATATTTCTTTCATGTCTGTCTTGTCCTTGAGTGTGCTGAATGGGATGTGGAGTTATAGGAGCATCATGCTGTACACATATAGGTTTTCAATGTATACAATGGAGTTAATACAACATGTTTTCTATATTCTTTCCATTTTAAGCTTCACAAAAGTTATGAGAGCTGTATTAACTCTTATAACGTCAGCATCCAGACTCTTTAAAAACACTTTTCTCATTGTTCCTTTATGTGCTTTCCACCAGCTCATCTGTGAGAGCTAGTATTAATTATTTAGACCAAATTTAGAGCCAGGCTTCTAAGCGTGCCTATGAGAGAGTGTTTTGATCAAGGTGGGACACCTCCCTGCATCCCCTAGGCAGGGGAATCTTGGACAATAGACAGAAGTGAGTTCTAGCATTGAATGCATTCATTGCTATCTCCCTGATTATGATTGTGATGTGACTTCTTATGACCAGTGACCTGAAACTATGATCTGAAATCAACCTTTCCTTCCTTTATATATTGCTTTTGTCAAGGCATTTTATTCTGGCAGTAGGAAAATCAGGACCCTATCTATCTATCTATCTATCTATCTATCTATCTATCTATCTATCTATCTATCTATCATCACCAAGTATGTTTATGTGTGTATGTATATATGCATGTGTGTATATGTATGTATGTGTGTATGTATGTGTGTATATATATGTGTATATATGTATATGTGTATGTATGTGTATATATGTATATGTGTATGTATGTGTATATATGTATGTGTGTATGTATGTGTGTATATATGTATGTGTATATAGGTATGTGTGTATGTATGTAATCTATCATTTATGACATCACCTATCATGTTCCCATTCATATATCATCCATCCACCTCCCCATACAAACACTATGCTCCTGTCTTATCTGGATGCTTCACCTCAGCTAGTGATATGTTACAGTGAATAATTCTTTGCTGTGGGCCTTTCCTTGGCACTGCAGGATATTTGTCACCATGCTGTGTCTGTGACCTCTATATTCTAGCAGCAGTTCCTACCTATTTCCAGTTGTTATAAACTCAAATATTTTCAAACTTTACCAGGTTTCCCCTGAGGGAAAGAATAAATCCTAGCTGATGACCACTGTGTTTTATATCCATTTCCAAAGCTTACAGTTTAAACACAAAGATTCACATCAATACCTTCAGTTCTGACCCAGGACCTCCCATCCAATCCCCCTTTCTATGTATGCAAATGCTTTTCATAAAAATCAAACACCTGGCTATTACTCTTCATACTGCAATTCTTAATTTGCTTAAGTCCCCCAAATGTACTCATTGTCCTTACTGTACTGTTTGCTTCTCCAGCCCCTCAGACCCTGACTGTCATCTGAACTCTCATCTCCTTCCTTGGTCTCATAGCCACACCAGGCCACTTCTGACTTTCCTATAACTGCTTTCATCTATCCTTCCCACTGTTAAGTTTCAAATCCTATGAAGGCAGGCAGCAAGTTTGTTCCATTTCTGTCTAATTCTTTGGTGACTAGCATAGTGCCAGTATGCAATTGGAGCTCATTATTGGTTTGATAAATGACTAGATGTATGCATGTATAATGTATGTATGTATGTATGTATGTATGTATGTATGTATGTATGTATGTTTGTATGTATGTGTGCTTGGCTTGTCAATCTCATGGAAAACGTTGCTCCTAAGCACATGGGTCATTGCCTTATGCCCATCTTTCAGATAGGAAACATTGAGGTTGAGCTCTGTGCCTCTCATACTCTACTCCTTTGTAAACTGCCAAGTGCCAAGTGGCATTTGGCTCAAGTCCAGCTCTGTGGTACTGAACCCTGTCAGGCAATACGCCCTTTCTGACTGTGGCAAGGTTTTCTCGTTTTTTAGGGTTTAAGAGCTGAATTTCTAGCTGACAGCGAGTCTTTATTTATGTCTCTGTCTGACAATAGGGAAGATCTCCTCTGCCACCCCTTCCTGCCTGACCTCATATTTAACAATCCTACTACTTTGCTGCTCTCTCTCCCATCCCTCTGTGGTGGCCAGTGATATTTGCTCTTCCTTTTGGAGCTTGCCTGGGGTAAACTGATGATGGGGAAAAAGACTGTCTCTCTGGCACCCTGAAGGGTTTTCAAATAGAGCTCCTTTACTGCAGTTCAAACACACCTGAGTATCTAGCAGCACCGACTGTGATAACCGAGAGGAGGGGCAGAGATGTTGGATATTGCTCTGTTTTGCCTTTCATCTGAACCTGACGCCAAGGCTTCCCTTGCAGGTAGTGAAAATAATTCTGAACCTTCTGCCTGCTTCTTACAGTCCCTTGCTTAGTGTGGAATGCTGGTTTTCTACAGACCTGAGTGGTTTCTGTGTGATGGTGCTGCTGCTGCTGCTGGCGGCGGCGGCGGTGGTGGTGGTGGTGGTGGTGGTGGTGGTGGTGGTGGTGGTGGTGGTAGTGATGGTAACAAGTACAATATGATAGAGCAAGCAAACATCCCATTAAAATATGATCAATTTCATTTCAATATTTTAGTTCTCCCTTTTCACCATGTCAAAATCTCTGAACCTCTCCCTACCTCTCTGCAAAATAAGGCAGAGTTTAGAGAAATACAAAGGACACTTTGACCTTGATCATGCAAAAGGTCTCCTTATTAGTGAGGAAAACTGCAGTAGGAGAGAAGGAAGTGTTTGACCTCAGGAGAGCCATCTTGTAGTATGTGTTACAAATCTGACCTTGGGATCTTATTGATGTTTCACACCCATGGGGCTGGGGCCCTTGGAGACTGATTGGGGCAAAGAGACCTGCAGTCAGTCATCACAGCCTCAGACTTTGTTCTCTCTTGAGAGTCCCTGAGCTCCAGTGGCCTTGCCATGAGCTGGGGATAGCAGCTAGTTTATCTGAAGATGGCCGAGAAGGACACAGATGCTGTGAGGTGACTGTTGGCTGCTGCCATCAGGGGCCATTTCCATTGCTTGATTCAGTCTCTATGTTTTTGGAACAGAGAGAGTGGAGAGGGAAAGAGGGCAGGGAGAAAAAAATAAAACAAACAAAACATCCTTTTCATATCCTGAGATTGATGTGCAGTAGTGAACCAATCTGGAAGTCTTTATACTCGAGTATACCTTTTCCTGTTGAATTTCAGCTCTGCAACAGTCTTGTGTGGCAAATAATAAAGATCATCACTAGGTGACACCTCAAGAAACAGTTCTCTGGGCAGGTGAGGGATTTCTGTCAGGCCACTGCCAAGATATTGTACCAGAGTTCCAGCCCTTATGTCCTCCAGGTTCCAAAGTGGGTGCTCCTTCTTCCTACTATCTCCCGTTAATGTGCCCGTCTGATGTATTTACCAAAATTCACCCATTCTTCTCTGACTCAGAACTACCCAGATCTGTGATAACAGATTCCCTTAATTCCAAACAGGGGTCTTTACTATTTATTTGGGAATCCATTGGCCGACAGTATAGATCAGGCCAATGGGTATTGACAAGGGAATAACTGTAGCATCATCACAGCCACTAACTGTGTTTGATCCAGTGGCTAATGGGGTCATTAGCAAAGGTGAGTAATTGTAGGTGTGCCTTGTCCTACTGTTGTTGGCCAGATCGATGGCCATTTATCATCTTCTGACACCTGTGCCTGGGGTGCAGGCAATGGCGTGAAGTTGGGGTTGACATCAATTCCTGGGAAGATAAACATACTTTATAACTATCTGTGGTACCAGGCACTGCCCTTTAAGGTCTTCCTGTGTTGGGAACCTGCAGCTGCTGGGGTGGTGTGCCTGAGCCCCGAAAAGGGCCGTGGCATCTCAATATTCTCCATATGAGAAAAGCCAGGCCTTGAGGGCACATGGGAGATGGTATGTTTGATCCTGAAGGCACCCAGCAAGCCTCCTGCTTGAAACAGCACCAGCTAGACAGAATCAATTTCCCATTGACTTTCAGCTCCATCTCAGACACAGTGTAATTCTCGTCTGAAGGTTTATAAAGGCCATTGACTGTCTTATAAAAGATTTAAACACTCACCTAGTGGCACACAGGAGTTCTATCTATCATGATGCCTTTTTTGACAATTTGTGGGGGTGGGGATAAATGGGGGAGGGATGTTTGAGGTTCCCAGGGCAGCCATGGTTCAGCCTGCCAGTGGCTGCAGGATCTGCTCACAGAAAATGAATGGATCAATTGAAGGGCCCTCCTCATTCATCACTGAGGGGCTCATCTCTACAAGAAGTCAGACTCCCCTTGCTACACTTTGAGAACAAATCACATGTGACATCAGATAAACCTCACCCCCACATAGCCTCTGCTGGAACTAAGGGCATGTAACTGGCACATGAGTGAAACCAGAGGCTACTTGCTTATCAGGCCCAAAGTATCTCATAGTCAACAGCAAAGCAACAATGATGACTTCACCCTTGCATAGGCCTGTGCCATGAGATGTGCATCTCTGTTTTCTCTTTAGATCCACAGAGTAAGTCTGGAAGGCAAGTGACACTAGGCTGCTGTGATCATTTTACATATATGGAACTGAAGTTCAAATGGCATGTATCAATTTGGGCAATTCAATCCTAATTTTCATGAGGACTATCAATTTTCAGGGACCAGGAGATTGCTTAGTTAGTAAAATGTTAGCAGTGTAAGCATGAAGACTTGAGCTGAGATTTCAGCACACACATATAGTCCACAGTGGTGGGGAGGCAGAAGTATCCCTGAGTATTGCTGGCCAGTTTAGCCAGCTGAACCACTGAGTTCTAATGGGAGAGACTGTCTCAAAACATAAGGTGGACAAATGACTGAGGAATGACATCTGACATCACTCTCTAGCATGTACATACATGCCTGGATACCTAAACACATGGGGACATGGATGTGTACACATGTGTATACACATTTATACAAATAGATGATAATAGGTGATAGTCAACAGATGATAGATAATAGACAGGTGACAGATAAATGATTAGTAGGTGATAGATAGAAGACAGGATTTTCAACTTATCTTCTTCTGCATATCTTCTTGATATTCATCTGTTCCGTAGCCAGCCAGGTGATGAGAAAGGGAAAAATAGGATGATGGAATTTATCTCCCCAAAAGAGCTCTTTCTAGGGTGATATAGTCAAGGAGTTGCGATTTTGCACTCAGTGCATTAACAGCTAAAATAGTTCTATGGTTAAAATACAGGCACATATGAGGTATAGTGGTCAGAACCTTGTGGTGGCATGGGATGTAGGTAGAAGCTTTAAGACATAAAGAAACCTAATACACTTGGGAAACTGTAACCTTGACTAATACTAATAAGATGGGACAATGACAGTGGACCACAGTCTGGCCTTTTCCCTTGTGAATGGCAACTTTTACTCCTTCCCCTCCTTTCCCCTGGATTTTGGTCTCTCTGGTCTTTGCTACTCCCTATGTTATTAGCTGTACTCTCACCTCAGGGTCTTTATACAATCTTTTCCATTCTCTGGAGTGCTGTTCCTACAGATATATTCCCAAGACTTAAACCCACCTCCCCCAAGTCTATGCTGCAACATCATTTTCTGAGGCAGGCCTATTCTGATCACTTGATTGAGATATGAAACCCTCCTAATCCCCATCTCCAGAAATCAAGATCACCTTTATCTGACACTCTTTTGCTTTTCCCATAGCACTTGTTTCTTAATTGGCCTCCTCTTCTTCCTCTTCAGTCAGAGTCTTACTATGAATCGCAGGTGAATCTTGAACTCATGATCTTCCTACCTAGGCCTCCAGCATCCTGTATTGCATCACCACTCCTGGGCCACAGATCACCCTCTAACAGAAATATAGTCTGCCTCCTTACTAAGATTATTATTGGTTTCCTTCTTTCTCAGCAAACCCTGAGAGGCAGAGATCAATGTCTGATTTATTGCCAGTGCCAAGGGCACAGCTGGCATGGACTAGATCCTCAGTAAAGGTTTGTTGAATAGGTGAATTAATGAATGGCTGGGCTTTGATGATTGCCAAGGAGAAAGGTTCAAGTTCTTTGCTGTGGGTGAAGGAGTTGAAGGAGGTTGAACATAGACAAGTTACATAATTATACTTGATTTAAAGAGGTTTTTTTCAGTGGGAAGACACATGAGGATCAGAAAGACATGATCCAGAAGAGGGATGGAGAGGAGGCTCTGGGGTTGAGATGGGACTGAGAAGCTGGGAACCGTAGCCCAATGTGGATTAAATAGATCTGACTCAGGGTTGGTAATGGGCCCAGCAGTGTAATGCACATATTTCTCTTCAGGAGGATCTGTATTAGGGAGCTTACAACAGCCAATAATTCCAGCTTTAAGGGATCTGAGTCCATCTTCTGGCTCCTGAGCATTCAGATGAAAAACACACAAGCATACATATACATGCACACACACACACACACACACACACACACACAGACTCACACACACACAAACAAACATATATTTAGCCACACAAATATACACACAATACATACACACACATATATGGACACACACATAGACACACATATGGACACTTCAAAAAGAAAAAGGCTGGAGAGAAAGCTCAGTGGTTAAGAGCATTTGCCTCAGTCACAGAAGTTCTGGGTTCAGGTCCCTGGCAACTAGACAGTGGTTCGCAATATTGTAACTCCAGTTTCAAGAGATCCGGTCCGTACTTCTCGCCTCTATGGGCATCAGCCATGCGTGCGGTGCACAGACATACATGGAGGCAAAACACCCACGCACATAGATACAAACTGGTTAAAAATAAAATCCAACTCTTTGAAAAGATGTCGCAAGCCTTGAAGCTCAGCATTCCATGGTTGAGTCAGGTGGATGGCCATGAGTTTGAGAATGACTTGATGTTGCAAACAAGACTTGACTCTCTACTTAGATAACAAGAGGTGGGGATCAGAAGAAAATGTTGTGGGGTCAGTTCTCTTCATCTATCTTTATCTGTTTCAGGGATCAAGTGAGGTAGTCAGGACTCCATTACTGGGGAGCAAGCACCCTTACCTGCTGAGTTTTCTTGATAGCCCTCTAATGTAGTCCTAAATCCAGTCATGTTGACGATGAATGCTAACCACTACACTAAGGAAAACTGCGGAATCAGAAGCCTTGTCTGAAGAAAGGGTGTTAACTACCTGGAGGTCTGAATGGGATTGGTAGAATCTCAGGACTGAGGTTGGGACAATTATTGGGCACTTTGTAGCTGAAAGGGAGGAATATTAAGTCATGAAATTGCAAATATCACAGTTAATAATGTTCAGGCCAAGCAAAAGTTATTTTTTATGACACCTTCTGGTGTGCGGTGCTCTCTGTAGAAAGAAGACTCAACTCAAAACAAACAAACAAACAAACAAACAAACATTCATTATGAAAGCCTATTGCCTTAGCCTTCAGCCCCCTGAGATGATCCTTGGGAGTAAAGTCCTGCGTAATCAACCACACAAACTCCAGGAGCCAGATGAGAAGCAGCAGACTTGTTTATTGTAATAGTGGGGAGTGCCTTTACACCTTCTGCACACATCCCCTAGGTTAGTAACTGTTTGTCTCACCCAGCTGGCATTAGCCGATTGGTTCTGGGGTTAGTAAATGCAGAAGCTTGAGCTGCACATGCATGGGCCATTGCAGACCACTAGTCAGAACATCACTCCTCCTATAAAAGCCACTCCCCAAAAGAATTTTCAATGTAAAAAATAATACATGTATTATATTATTATATATTATATATTTACATCTGTTATATGAATCATGTATATATATATAAATACATAAATGTATTTATATGTGAATACCAAAATAAGATATATTTATATTTAAATGTGTGTGTGTTATGTATGTTTGTATCATCACCATCAACAAAGAAACCCTCTAGTTTAAACCATATTTGAAGAGATATTGGGAAACTGTTTGATCTCCTACTAAAATTATTTTCTGAAAATGGACTATGCTCATGGATGAAGGGAGCTCATGTTCAGTTAGTCACATAGTTAGCTATGTGTCAGCCAGCTTTCCATCTCTATACCAAACAACTGAGACAATGAACTTGTGAAGACAAAAGGTTTTCTGGGAGTCATCAACACATCTGGCTTATACAACGTTTGCTCCATCTTTCATAGAGATTTCTGAGCCCTTAGGGGAGGGGTTTGACATGGACTGCATTTGGTGCTGAGTACTTCAAAGTCTCTCACTGTCCACTCACCGTCCAGTTGTGGATCTCTGTGTTAATCACCAGCCACTGTAAGACGTGTCCCTGATGAGGGTTGAGACAGTTGCAGACCTGTGGCTAAAGCATTAGGAGTCATTTTGGTTATTTTTTTGCTACTCCATTTAACAAAATAATACTTTTGGATCCCCCCAGAGCCCATGACCTATCTAGTCTCAGGTTCTTAGCTTCATTACCAGTGTGGGTTTCATCCCAGACGTAGTTGGCCAACACAAAATGGACCCCATGCTCTTGGGGTGTTTTTTGTTTATACGCCTTTGATCATTTTTTGTTTTGTTTTATTGTTTGTTTTCATTTCAAAAGAACATGAAGTTGAGTGTGTAGCAAGATAGAAAGGATATCGGATAGTTTAGGGGAAGGGAAAGCATTTGATCAAAACATATTGCATAAAATACAAAACATTTCCAAATGTATAATAAAATTAATAAAGAGAAATGGTTTGTATAGATTTACACTTAGCAAGTCCTCACACATGCTCAGTGGATTCTGTTTTCATAGTGTGGCAGAAAACTGGTCAGAGCAAGCCCTCTGGACTCATTCCCAGGAGACTGAAAGAGGAAGAGGGAAGTTTGGATCCCTTAGTATCCCTTAAGGGCACACCTCCCCTAACACTAGGCTCACCCTTAAAGGTTCTTCTACCTTAAAATAGCAGCATCCCCCACCCCATCCCCCAGGGACTAGGCCCTAAACCCACTGGCCTTTGGTAGCAGCTACTATGGCAGCCACACTCACTACATTCAGGTCATAAGGACTAGTCCTTGGGATGCAGTAGAACCACTTTAAAAATACCAAGAGAGAGCAAGAACGTATCCATGTTCTGCTTCTCACTTGTTTTGTGTGTTTTTTTTTTATAGACAAAGAACAAGGGTAAAGCTTAGGTGTCTTTGGATGAAGTTGTGAGGCTAGACCACATTATTGGTAGAGATATGGGTAGTATTTAAAGTATCCATCCAATGTAATTTTGGATGTCGATTTGAATTATTGGGTGGGTGAACTAAAGGAAGGGAGTCAAGTGCAACTCCATGTTTTGCTCACTGAACTTGGAGTTATTTCAATGGAAGGAAGACAGCAAGGGGAAGAAGAAGGTAATGGAAGGAGAGGGAAGAAACCAGTATTTGAAGGAGCTGGGCAAAGGATGGAGGTGAAGGGCATTGATTTTTAGTTTTGAGGTATGGGGACTGGGAACATTAATCTTTGGTGAGATGAAGCCTGACAAGTCAGAATGTATATGTAACAACTGAGGAGCAAGTGCCACCCTAGAGGGACACATGGGTCCAGAGGAGAGCTCAGAGCTGACACATCTTTCTCTGAAGCAAAGAGATCTGAAGGCTTCTAAACGTGTCAGTAATCAATCCAGAGAATGAAGAGTTTACACTCAAATCTTTGCTCATGGAATGCAAGGCCCTCTGCTGTGAGGCTGAGAGAAATTGTGGAGCTGGTGTCTTACAGACAGTAGAGCAGATCTACTGAGAGCAATGGAGGACGTATGCTCGGGTAACAAGTCATGCCAGTGTCACAGCCAGGACGGAGAATAGCTCTGCTGTTTTCTTTACCATGAGGTAGATGCTAGTGAGGCAGGGACAGTGGCAGATGGTTTGGGCTGGCTAAGCATTGTGACAGAGGAGCTGTAGTGTGAAAAACCTAGAGACCGATTAAAGTGATGGATTACGATGGTGGAATGAAGGGAGGATTAATCTGGGAACTGATGTGTTAGGAGAACAGCTCAAAGGGATGGACATCATGATAAAGTCAAATCAAAGATGCCGCATGATGAAGGGGGCTGTGAAGAAATGGGCTGTAGTCAGAAGTTGGATTTATGACTTAGAGCTAGAAGCTGCTTGTTAGGTGGTTATACGTCTCAGACCTTGGAAGTAGAGGAGA
>NC_141552.1:4582500-4650000 GCF_021556685.1 Rattus norvegicus
CTAGGGTGTGTCACTAGTTTAGGTATTATAAATAATGCTTTAATAAACATGCATGCAACTATACATTTTGCATACTGACTCACACATATAAAAATATGTGACTATGCAGCCAACAGTTTGATAAATGAACCATATGATAGATCTAGGTCTATTGTTTTTATGGAAACTTTATAGTCCCTTATAGAACCCAACTTAATTGTATCCATAACCACGAATTTTAATTCTTTTGACAGGGAGCCAAGGTACAAATCATAACTGATTTTCTCAATAACAGAAAATTATAAACTACAAAGTGCAAGATGACTAACTGAGACCCTTGGAGTAAAGAATGATCCTCAATAATTAAGAGAATTATAAAGTCAATAACCTAGTTCTCAGTATAGAATTTCAATACCAGTTTCCTAGCATCATTTTAGATTTGTAGGGAAAAAAGAAGGTGATTTTGTTGGTCAACTCAGATTCAGAAACTGTACAAGAACTTTATTTAGAGAACTTAAGGATTGCAGCTTAGGATACATATGTTCAGAGAAAACTATTCTAGCCATCTTTCACTGAGGCAATGAAAAAGAGCCATTTACAGAGTATTAAAAATTGGGAAAGAGCAGTCCATGTGCCTGGTAGGGGACAAAGAAAATAACTTGCTATTTAAAATATTTACAAAGCATGAAATACTACATGGACTACTAAAGACGATACAGTCTGCTCTTTCCTATGGACTTTATAAATCCCTGAACCAAAAATTTTGCTAATCTTATATCCTGTTTGTAAGAAATTAGTAGCACATACATTCTAGGACAATTATTAAAAATCTACTGAGCTAGTATGAAAACATTCACAAGTATATGCACTTAAATAAAAATTCTTTCCATATATTTGAATATAAGATAGATATTGAATATTTCAAAATAATAGAGACATTTATAGAACCAATATACTGGTACTGAATTTAGGAAATATTAAAGTATATTTTGTCCCATGGCAATACTTAAACATAGAAGAAATATATAAATATATTATATATGTCATATTATTCAAAGTAAGAAGTTCGATCACGGGGCTATTGTGATCATAGGATGAAAAATTTGATTTTGTGAACATGTATTTGAGTAAAAGAAATTATTGAAGACAAGCAAAAAGACACTACTATAGTGGTTACCTCAATTTTTGGAAATTAATATGTTTTAGGAGCCAAGTTATACAAACATAACTTGAGGACCCATCTTTGTATCTTCAGGATCTATATATAAACCTGGGCATGGAACCATGCTTCTGTAATTCTAGGGATGGGAATGGAGTTGTCCTTGATGTAGGATTCTTGGAGTTCCTTGGCCAACCAGCCAAGCCAAGTCAATGAATTACATGTGCAACTTTGACAAGACAGTCTAACATCAAATTCATTCATGAAAAAGAGAGAGAGAGAGATAAATTATTAGTATGCACTTATAATATGAAGATTACTGTCAGGATTTTATTACTGTGAATAGATAACCTGATTAAGACAACTCTTCTGAAGGAAAATATTTAATTCGCTCTGGCTTACAGTTTCAGAGGTTTAATCCATTATGATTATGGTGGGAGGCACGGCAGCATCCAGGCATACATACATGATGCTGGAGAAGTTCCTGAGAGTTTTACTTCTTGATCCCCAGGTAGCAGAAGGGGACGCTGTGCCATATTGAGCTTAGCTTGAGCATAGAAGATATTAAAGCTGACACCCACAGTGACACAATTCAACAAGACACTAATCACTACAACAAAGTCACATTTCCTAGTAGTGCCACTCTGTATGGAACAAGCATTCAAACACATGAGTCTATGGGGGCCATACTTATTCAAACTATTGCAATGATTTGTATCAGCCTTGCACATTGGCATAGACTAGTACTTACATACCTGAGCAATGCTGTGTATGGAATTGTGTCCCTTTAAGCCTTGTATATTGAAGTATAACTTCTTAACAATAAACTATGTTTGATGACCACACCTTTTAAAAAGTAATTTATAAGGTGATAGACATTGTCCCTGAATTCACTATGACTAGTATCATTATGCAGAGAGATAAAATAGAGAGATAAGTAAAATGTGAAAAAACAGTGATGTGGCTTTAGATGTAAGTGAAAGGAAAAAGACACAGTCTAAACCTAATTCCCAGGATTTTCATAGTGAAGAGCCCTGTTTCCAAAATTATGAGAACTGGACTTTCTGTTTTTTAGACTACCTATCATTTATTGTGTTGATAATATAATAGTATATAATATAAATTTAAGATTTAAAGAAAGAATGCATAGATGACACTATTAAACTATCTCTCTCTGAATATATGTAATATATATAATACATATATACAATATGTATAATATATATATACAACACACACACGTGTGTGTGTGTGTGTGTGTGTGTGTGTGTAAGGAAATAAGCCAAAAATCTTGCGATCCACACAGAGATGTACAAATCATGGACAAAGACATACAAAAATCTCAGAGTGATAATCCTGGGGAAGTTTACATATATGAAAGAATGGATTCAATCATGGTGCCTCAGAAAATGGGATACCTAAAGCATTAAATCAGGTAAATAAAATATAGAGACCCTGCCTTGTATACCATCAAGACAAAGAGTACTTGGAATGATCATCTCAGCACATAATGAACATTTCTTAAGAAATTCATTTTTATGTCATTTATCAATCTTGGTGTAGGTTGATATTATAATGCAGGTGAAGGTAGGTACAGGATAGAACGAGGCCTGTCCTTGGATGAGAAGGAAAGATGGACAAGAGAAATATTTTAGAGTGGCTGAGAAGGGAGATGAGAGAACATGTCAGCAGATGTTAAGATTCCTCTCTGCACATTTTATGGGTTCTTATGACTATTTTTAATGGATGGATGTGTACATGATCTTGTGGACAAACTATATCTTATCAGTTGGATCAGAAAATATTGTGTGATGTGTTCTTTCGTGTGTTCGAGAGAGTGTGTGGTGGCAGGACACACCAGGTGGCCACAGATTTGTGATATGTATGCCTGGCATGGTGGAAACCAGCCGAGAGTGCTGTGAGTGAGGTTGGGGCAGCCTGACAGGGTGCTGTGTTGAAATGGCTTGTGGACTTCCCAGGTCAGAAAGTATTTGGAGAGAGTGCGACTCCCAGGCTACTCAAGGTAACCAGTTCTGCTACTCTTTTATTTTTACCGCAACAACTGGGAATGGAAGCATCTTTCCATTAGGTGTTTTATGGATATAAGCTCTTATAGTCTGAAGAGATCCCAAAGGTCTACAGGTGCACTCTCACTTCGATGCATATATATCGAAGACCCAGGACAAGAGCCTAATATGCAAAGATTCAATCTGATAACCCTGGAAATGGTGAATAAAGCCAGAACCCAGGTATAGCTGGTAAGAACATAGACACAGGCATGCTCATCATTCTTGACTGGTTGCAAACATATCACAGTCAGCAAGGCAAAACTGGAGAATGAGAAATGGAGCTGGGATAACCTATTCTTATGGAACGCAGAATGAAGTTTACACTCAGCACCTTGGTGGCAATTTCATCTTACCACCCATTCATCCCTACCGCCTGTATCATTCCACCCTGCCAATTCCTCCCAACCCATGAGCACTCTATCAACATATAATAATTGACTGAAAAATACTTATATTCTGAAGGAATCTTATACTTTATGTTCTTTAACCAACAAGTGAATTTCGCGTAGATAAATTCAAAACCTTCTTTCATTGTTTTCATCTTCAATTTATCCCTAATTTATTCTCAGAATTAATGAAGAGATGTTTAGGGTTTTTCATTCCAATTAGACAATTTAAGTGTAAATAAACTGTTAAGTACTGTGATGCTCAGATTGTTCATTTTCTTTTCTAACAACTTTATTAAAGTTCAAACTGTGAACCAGAGTTTTTACATTTAAAACGTATTGTTGGCATGTGTCAGTCTTTATTGTCTAATAAATTCTATATATCTGATCTTACACATGTGCCTGTATATCTGTATCAGATTTTATTTCTAGGCACATTCTAGAAGGGGCATCTAACCCCTAATGTAAACCATTGCAACATGAATTTTAATATGGCATGGTTGTCCTTTGTAAAATTAAGTTCTGACACCAGCTATAACTGAAGTGTCAAGTCCTGTTAATCTATGCCTTAGCAGATTTTTGTCAATCCATTAACACTGTGTATAATTAATAACAACAGGGAAAGGCTTTTGCATTAACTCACTGCTTATCCTTAATAATTATCAAGCATGAACATTGTGAGATTTCTTTTGCCTTGCTGGTCAAATTTGGTTTATTTTATATTCAGTAAAATTAAGTAAGGAAAAAATGTAATAAATTAATTTTATACATTAATTAATATTAAAACTTAGTAAGTCTTTGTTAGTGTTACTCTCTACTTCCTTGGTAGCAGACCAATATATTGAATTAATTTTCTTCTTTAATCTTTACAGTGATGTTTGAAGTATGTTCCATTCTTCCTAATGCAAATAAATCATGTGAATAAAAAATGAAATCCAGAGACCCTTGAAAAGCACACATCTCCATTATAACTTGACAAAAACATAGGGTTATAAAAGAAACAAGATGTTCCTTTCCCACTGTTCCTCATCTTGAATCTACTTCACTATTCCTTGATGATAAGAAGACTGCTATGACCAAAAAAGATGTAAGCCATACTTTCATAGCTTTTCTAGAGTGAGATGGTCCTGTTAACATTTTCAAAGGCTCACTGAATTTCAGCAAATGGGAATCGTTGGGATCTAGGTTAACTTAGATTTTGCAAATCTTTAAAGTCTAAAACCCACCCTTGCCATGAGATCTCCATACTTATTCATGCAGAGAAACTGAAAACCTGCACTTCCTCCTTTGGAAATCAGTGCCCTGATCCACTATGACAAGGAGTAAAAGAATTATACTACATATAAAAGACTAATTATCTACCTACAGATCAAATGATGGAAAGATTCAAATGACATTGTGACAAGTTGTACAAATTGTGAACTTTGAACTTGCTAAACTCAACTTTTCAATAAATGAAGATTGTACAGGGATAAGAAACTGCTGAGAACCCCTGTGATTGGGGAGAGCTGAAACCTCCAGGTCCAGAACCAAGCCATCTTTGGCTTCTTGGAGAACATTAATGGATGCATTGCTTACATCAATGCTTTAAATAACATCAATCTTTGGCTGATTAAATCAATCATTTTGGGCCATACCACACAAAACCCACTAGCTTCAACCATATTTAAGTATAAGAGTGTCCTCAGAAAGCCCAGCAGAGTTTTCCAAGCTGTCAGCAGCTTACCTGGCTTTCCCATCTATGAACAAACCAAAATAACCTTGACTTACTCCTTTTTGATGTTATTCTCCAATCTTTAGGAAACTCTTATGTTGGAATACAGTATTTAGGATGATCTAAGTCTGTGTTCTCCTGTCATGAGTAATAGGTTTGGTTCAGAGCAAATTCTCTCATTCATTTTGAAGGGAAAGTTCTTTATTTGCACCCACAAACTGCATTTGTCATGCTTTGTTGAAAGCTACAGTGGTTTTTTTTCCTTATCCTACAGGATGTACTCAAATGCAAACAGAAATATTAACAATGAGACTTCAGGTAAGGTGCAAGGCTTTTCTGAGCTTTACTTTTAATAAAAACAACAATAATAAGGATGTTAGTAGAAGAAACTTATCAAATTGTTGAGATGATCCAGGAAAGATTGGAGCTCATGCCTAATGAATCCAGTGTCTAGGAAGACTGAGGTTCTATCATGCTTCCTCAGTGCAGATAATCACTTGGTGTGAGAAGCGGGGGGGGGGGTGTCAGTCTTCATTGGGCAGATTTTGGAGGAGAAAAAACAGATCATATTGTCCTAAAATATGGTATTTATATGTGGTAAAGAAGAAAAAGAGGGTGAAAACCCATTGTAATTGGTAAATCTGCCATTGAGCATAATTAGAAACAAAAAGAAGACAGAAGAACGTGGCTTGGTCCAAGGAACTGGAAACAGCAGAACCAGATTCAAGACACAGGAGTATGAATTACCTTTCAATAGCCAAAATTTGGAATAGCCCAAAATTGGAAAAGGTAAGACTAATACATGGCACTTGTGCATTTTTCTTTGGAACTAACCACCAGCAGCACCTAGAACCACTCAAAAGGCCTGAAAATTCCTAGGATTCCAGGCTGTAAGGATTGACTCTTACATTCATTCAAATATACAGATTTTATTATTGTGTAGAAAGCAATCCCAGGGATAGGCGAAGCAAAGCAGATATGCATTGTAGTAACTGCTGTGGCACTGCCAGGCTTTCTGGCCTCTGGTAGTTCTATTTGCATGCTAATGAAACCAGAGGCCAGATGCCACTAATTACAACCCAGTCATTCTGTCCAACACCCTACAACCAACTGCTCCTGAATGGACCTCGTCATTCCATTATGCAAATGTAGTTAGGAAGAGCAGGAATAAATTCTAAACAGCCGGCAACCCGAGCCATATATTGGCAGGAGGTAAATTAATAAATATATTCAAGAAATGGAAATTAAAAATTATTATTCAACACTAGATTAATCATGGCTGAATAAATATGGAACAGCACAACTTTTTTTTTTCTTTTTTGTCCCTTAGTGTCCTGTTTAATTACTTAAAAATTCCAGTCATTCACTAAGATATATAGTAAATTGCATTTCCAGAAATAATCATTCAGTGTCTGAACGGTGACGTTTTCATAACATAATCAAGATGTTTCTTCTAGTGAAGAAAAAGAAACAGTAAACAATAAATCAAGGGTAAAGGGCATTTCCCTTTTTATGAATTATAAAATTGTGTTTAATAAAATTCAAATGAAGCCAAGGGTGACCTTACATTATGTATTAAAGCCCACACCCAGTTCGACAAAAACATATTCAGAGGCTCTACAATAAGGCATGTAAAAGGCATGAAGCAATTAGAAGCCAAGGAGTACTTACAGTTAAGACCACTCACAACACATGATTTTTGAAAAATGCCTTGCCTGGAAATGAATTGCACAGGGTTGCCCGTTATTAAGTTCCAAAACCTTCCTCCCTGAAGATCGCCTTAGGAGGGATGTGTGAGCCAAGAGCAGTTCTCCCTAAGGCAATGTCAGAATCATGGCATCATTTTTCATGAAAATCACAATGAGTGTTTAAACCACATTTCCCACATCTCTATTAGCAGCCTGTCCTCTCACGGAACATTTCACTCACTCCCAATTGATTGGACGCCTCATTTTGGTACCATATACTTTCAATTTTCCAGCAGTTTCTGATTATTTGCATTCTAATTCATGATTAAGGTGACTTGTTTTCTGTTTAACCAACTGTGATGAATATATTATATATTGTGGCATTTAGCCTTCACATCCATTCACAAATGAAGGTTCTGTCTGGCCAGGTGTGGTGGCTAATATTATTTATGTACTTGACACACTTGGGAGGAGGGGACCTCAACTAAGGTATTTATTCATTCAGATTGGCCTTGGAGGCATAACTGGGGGCCATTTTTTAAAACTACAAATGGATTATAGATGGCACAACCCACTGTAGGCAGTACTTTCACTGGGAGAGGAAGCTGAACACAAAATCTGGGAAGCAGATACAAGCAACATTCCTTTCTGACTTCTTTTCCAGGTTAGGGGCTTGAGTTCCTGCCTTGGGTTTCCTCAAGGATAAGTTGCAAGCTGTAAGCTAAGTAATACCCCATGCCTCTCCAAAATTGATTTGGTCAGTGTTTTATCACAGCAAAGACAACAAAGTGTAAAACCAGTATTGGGATTATATTCTGTGAACTTGGCACTATTGTTGTTGGTTGGTTGGTTGTCATTGCTTTTGTCTCCATTTTGTCTTTAAGAAAGTCAGTGAATAACTATTTTCCATTTTTAATTGCTTCACTTTTCATATTTTAAGCTATAGGTATATGTATGTGTACACATACAATGTGTGTGTTTGTGTAGGAAAATGTGAGTACACACATGTGCCTCAAAGGATTCATGAAGGTCAATGTTATTTTACTATGTCAGTTCCTAACTATCTTACACTTTGAGACAGAGTTTGTAGGTTACTACTATGTTATTTCTTCAGAAAACACATCTGCTTCCTAGGATTCTTCGGTCTCAGCCTCACATCTCCCATGTGTAACCCTAGAGTTACAGACAAGCACTACTGTGTGCAGTTGGATGTAAGTTCCTGTCTTCATATTTGCTAAGCAAGGCATACTTTCCCTCTACTGACTTACTCAGAGAAATCTGCTTGAAACCATTGGATCTAGGAAGTTGAAGAAAGTCTTCCAGCCCTGGCAAAACAGTTGCTGGCATTAAGCCAATGAGTAGCATATGTGATTCTTAGGTCAAAGCCCAATAGAATGCTTTGACTTATACCAACCATCAGGTTAAATCTTCATAAGAATCTTGACAGATAAGTACACACAGGACAAGTGCTGGACAAAGCAGATAGTTTTGTCTTTGATGAAAGACATAGGATTCAGTGATGTGGAAAATTTCTCCGAAACATATGGGTCCTAACAAGATTGCATCTAATCGGGGGCTGGGGATTTAGCTCAGTGGTAGAGCACTTACCTAGGAAGCACAAGGCCCTGGGTTCGGTCCCCAGCTCCGAAAAAAAAAAAAAAAGAACCAAAAAAAAAAAAAAAGATTGCATCTAATCACTTACCCACCGATTCTGCTTCTTGGGTCCTTAGGAAAGATACTGCAGCACCTATCCATTTCCATGTTTCTTCTGTTCCTCATTATTCTTCACTTAAAGGAATGCCAGTTTCTGTTGTCATGTATCCTCTTTTTCATTTCTGATTTTGTTAATTTGGTTAGTATCTCTGTGTCCTTGAGTTAGTTTGGCTAAGGGTGTATCTATCTTGTTTTGGTTTTTTGTTTTTTGTTTCCAAACAACCAGCTTTTGGTTTTGTTGATACCTTGTTTCATTCTCTTTGTTTCTGTTTGATTAATTTTTGGCCCCGAGTTTAAGTATTTCCTGCCACCTAACAGTGGAGAGAGGGAAGTCCTAGAGTCCATCTCCAGTAGAAAGATAGGGCATCAAGTGGAGGGATGGGGTTGCTGTGCCACAGTCAAAAACTCTGACCCACTTTTGAAGGACTTGAAGGAGTTTGAAATCCCATAAGAACAATAATACCAACCAACCAGAGTTTCCAGGGACTAAACCACCATCCAAAGAGGACACATGAACAAACCTATGGCTCCAGTAGAATATGTAGCAGAAAATGGTTGGGCAATAATGAGAGAAGTCCTTGGCCCTGCCAAGGCTGGACCCTCCAGTGTAGGGGAATATCAGGGTGGGGAGGTAGGAAGGGATGGGTGGATGGGTGAGAGAACACTATCATAGAAGAAGGCAGAGGGTATAGGATAGGGGATTTATGGACTGGGAACCGGGAAAGGAAAGGGGATAACATTTGAAATATAAACAATTTTTTTAAAAAAAATAAAATAAAAAAAACCCTCTGACCAAGAATGTCTCCTGTCTAAATAACTGCAGGGACAAAAATAGAGAAGAGACTGAGGGATAGGTGGTCCAGTGATTGGTCCAACTAGGGATTCATCTCCAGTGGAGGTTCCAAGTCCTAGCACCATTGCTGATGCTATTGTGTGCTTACAGACAGGAGCCTGGATGTCCTCTGAGAGGCCCAACTATCAGCTAGTTAATTAAGACAGATACAGATACGTAGACCCAACCATTGCACTGAAGTCAGGGACCCCTGTGGTTGAATTAGGGGAAAATTGAAGAGGCTGAAGAGGAGGGTGACCCCAAAGGAAGACCATCATTCTCAACTAACCCAGGCCCCTGAGATCTTTCAAACACTGAGCCACTAACCAGGCAGCATACAGGTGCTGGCCTGAGACCCAGACACATACAGCAGAGGACTGCCTGTTGTGGCCTTCATAGGGGAAGATGCATCTAAACATGAAGAGACTTGAGGCCCCAGGAAGTGGGGAGGCTTGGCAAGGAGAGACATCTTAAAGACATAGGGGAGGAGGAATTCAACTAGAAACTGTGGAGGTTGGCAGACTGGGAGCAAGGCAAAGACTGGACTATAAAAAAATAAAATTAATAAAAAAAAAGGAAAGCCAGTAATGCACAACTGTTTAGTGCCTCCCAATATTCCTGTATTTGGCAAGAACTTGTTTAAATATTGAGCTAATCATTCAACAACACAGAAAAATTAAAATGAAAAATTCTCCAATAACTGCAGATAAAATGAACAATACTTAGTGTTTTCCAAGAAATATTAAGTCTAATGAATGTAGCTATTTTAATGTAGACACACTGAGAAAATTATTACTTAAATTGAATAAATATCGACCAGTTCACCATAACTATACAGAGATAAGCACAGGGAAAGGAGAAAGAGCATTATCCAGAGAAGACAACTACCTATCACGGTGAAATTTACATGGCCACAGCAGTGAGAAAAATAGTGTTAACAGAGCATGTTAGAACTACTCCAGAGAGATACCCCAAAGGAGAAAACAAAAAGAAGAGAACAGAACTGGTTTTTGAGGACCACTAAACAAGCATGTAAGTTTATATATGGAGAGGAAGATGCAGGTATGACCAGATATATTGGGCTTACATTTTTGTATATACAAGGCCAAAATGGAGCACAAGACAGAAACATGATTGGTGTAACATGCATTACTTCCAAAAGACAAAGGACAAGGGGAACACTGAAGTTATTTCCAAACCAAGGTCCCCTTGAAAAAAATAACATGGACTTCCTGCTCCAGAATTCTCTGTGTATTTACCCTTAACTCACAGAGCTAAAGCACAATATCAGATGATATATCCCTGAGCATGATCAGGAAAGGAATGCATTTCTGAGCACGATGAGAAACATCGCTCGGGGAGGGAAAGTTTGGGGACCATGCTTAGGTAAAGAATAAAGGGCCCCCATCGAAAGGTTAAAATAGTGGACCGGATGCCTCTGAACAAAGGAGAGCGTTGAAGGTACACTAAAATAGGAGTGTGCTCTTGAGGTCATTTGCCTCAATTACTGACTGATATAAGTTGGTGGCTGAATAGTTTCCATACACAGGCGACCAGGTGTGTGCTTTGTCCACATAGTTAAGTACCTGAATAGTCCACCAAAAAATAGTTAACATCTGAGAAACAAATAGGACAAGATCATGGCTACATTTTAATATATCTCTAAATATTAATCAATGTTTCAAAGTCATTGTGAAATATTGGGCAGGTCTTAGATAATTTGTTCATAATGATCACAGTGGATTGTACCAAATATGTCATGCAGTGTTATGTTCTACTTAATGACAACATCAGAAATGGCTACAATGTTCCTCTCAGAATTTCCAAAGATTTTTCAGAATCTCCTGGTATTTCCTAGATGTTGGATTTCAGCCTCCCTCGGTTGGTACCTTTCACTGTCTCTGTCAGAGTTTTGTTCCACTGTAAGTTGGAATTTCTGCCCCATGAGATCATAGATAATCTCAACAGTTGACGTAAGGAGACAGAAACAAATTCTTATGTTATGTACAGTGGGACTGCATTTCTAAGACTGCATACCAAGGAGAATGTCTTGGCTGAAGCACTCCTAGCAAGGACACTGCTGCTCACTTCCTGGAAACATTACTGTGCCCTTTGTTCATTTCTCAAGTCAGTCCCACACTTTGAAGTTGTCTTAGTGGTGATCCAAAAACGTATGAAGGATATTTGTTCTTGCTGGGCTGAGAGGCAATTAACGTCCACCTGATCTCATTGCTTAGGCCAGCAGGATGTTGTGTGTGAATAGTCTATCTTCACATCATGGAAAACACCAATCAACTGACCAACCAGAAAATAAACAAACAAACAAACAAAAAGCAAAACAACCCCTCCCCTCAGAAATCAAATAAACAAAGAACAAACATTCCCAGAAAGCTCGGGCTCCGAAACTGTGAAAACAATTTCATATTCCGTAGTGTCATCCTTCAGGGACCCAGAAATCTCAAAGACAAGATATCCACATCAATACGCTAAAATTCCCCTCTCCTTTACACCAGTCCTGCCTTTTACGTGCTCGAGTTCCTTCTGTCCTCACTGCTAACAGTGTACTAACGATTGTCTCTGCTTCATGAATGAAGGAGTTGAATTTCAGATAGGTTAACTGACTTACGGAAACACAGGTTTACCATCGCTAAAAGGATTGCACTGATGCGTTCATTAGAAAACAGGTCCAGGCATACTCTGTGTAATAGACTATGTGGCACAGAGTTCAGCTTTTGCAACCATATGGTAGCTCTTTCAACTTCTTAACACAGGTATTGAAGGCATGATAAGGACAGCTTTTGATGGCTCAGGGACAAAAATGACTTAATGACATTACATCCAAACCAGTTAAATACTATGGAGTGGGCAGTATTTGCCAGTACAATATAGTTTTCGGATCCTCTACTTCCTGAGAAACTGATCATAAGTATACTATTATCTTACTACACTACTCTAGAACAATTCATGGAAGATTCTTAGTAGTACACTTATAAAATCAATGCATATACGTCGTAGGGTGGTACATGCTTGTGACACTATCACTTGGGAAGTGGAAATGGGAAATCCATTGATATCGAATCTTGCCCAGGATGCAAAGCAAGATCCTGGCTCAAAAAAATGAATAATATTAAATTAATGAATAAATCGATATGAATAAATAAATTAGTTTTTATTCTCAAAATATAGCCTATAATCCTATCATTGTACCATGAAAGCTCTATGACAGCAAGCCTTTACTTATTTAATTAATGACAATTCTTCCAGAATCCCAAACAAGTCACTCAACGTAGTTTTAAGTTCTTGACTTCCGTGTGAATGACCATCCCGGCTTCCGTTTCCAGCACCAAAAGTTAGAAAGAAATAGGAGTCAAAAAGGTGTCAGACACACAAAATCGACTCAGGTGTTAGGGGCATCAGTGAATAAATGGAAGGATGTAATGTGTTTGCTCTGTTTCAGATGGTGTAGGTAAGTCTGATGGCATTGCTCTGTAATGGTGTTTGCTCTCCTACAGACGCTTAACAGCAGAGTGGGGAAGGGGGTTGCTAACCAATAGAAATTAGATAAGGAAGAATTTGACTCCAGCAAAGTTTTATTAATGTGCAACTGCTGAAATGTAATTCAAAAATCAACTGTTTAAGGAATTCGAGGTCTTTCGGGCAGTGCTTGCCTAGGATACATCATGTCAACTCAGGGCATGCCTGGCTCTGAAAATGTAGCTGTACCCTGCCAACTTGTCATACCGCTCAATGGCAAGGGATGTTTCCTGAGGCCAAGCAGCTAAGATTTAAGACTGCTGTGTGCGTGTTAAAAGTTATGGTGCTTTCATCATGCACACAAGGTTATTTGCTATTGGACTTGAACTGTGAGAGCCTTAGAAATGGCTTAGTGGGTAAGGGTGATTGTAGTCACATCCAAGGAGCTTATCCCTACTTCTAGAACTCACATTGTAGAACAAGAGAACTGACTCTGTCAAGTTTTCCTCTGAGCTCCAGTAACTGGAAGAGGGAAACACTCAGCCCTATATCTACTTGTATCGCAGGAGAATTTCTGTTTCCCATACCAACTGCTCTTTCTGCCAGCCCCTTCATACTCAGATTCCATCTTCAGAATGACCCCAACAAAGGAGAAAAAAGTAGAAGTTTAACCATTTCCCCTAAGGTGAACAATGCAAAAAATAAATTTTCAACATCATAAGAAAATAGAATATTTTAATTAGCAAGTAAGAAATCCAGAACCCAACAGAGTAGAGGTTCAACAAATGAAAAATAGGTCAGCACATAAAAAATTAAAAAGGCATTTGATAATGAGCAGATTCCTGCCCCTCCTCCCTTGGTTCTTAGTCTCATAGTGTATGATCTCTGCAAGTGTTGGACTCCTGTGACCAATGCATCACATGTTAACTAAGTATCAAGATCCTGCCTGACATCTCAGCAAGAACAGTAAGTGGCATTACCGGCCTATGTGTACTCTTCACCTATGGTTTTTAATCTATGTCTGAATATAATTTCCATTACAAAAGTAGCAGACTTGCCTCTTTATCCATATCACAAGGACAATAACAGAAAAATTGAACAATGGGCCTTTTAAGACAGGAATGTGCAAGCTTCTGAATGCCACAGCAGGAGATACGCAACACAACCTGAGGAAATTCTATTTCAAAGGGAAGCTCACCTCTGAAGCATTTTTCAAACCCCATTTAAAAAGAGAAAACAAAAGGAAATAAAACTCCTTGGAGAAGGCTTTGCACAAGCCCAAGTCACAAACCTTATCAAATGTTCCCACAGTAATCAATGAGCCCCTAACAATGGCTGAAAGGACTGGGGCAGTGGGAGGAATGGAGACCCATTTGCTTTGATTCAGAGATTTTTATGAGAGCCATTAAGGGAACATGGGCAAGTAACTGTGCTGATCAGGGCGAAGCCCCACAGCACTCTAATGGATGAGTCTGACCAAACCCTTAAAAGAGCCTTTCCAACCAAACAAAATGAAACATGGTATAAGTCTTTTGTAGTAGTTGAGGAGCTAAGTCTTCTGATTTGTAGCAGTTATTTTAAACTATAATGTGATTCCAGCACCTCATATCTCATAGGAGGACAGACAATAGCATTAAACTTAAGTATGGTTACCTTCAAATACCTTAAACTTTGGAGACTGAAGTTTGTACATCTCACAAGTAATAGAATTAGGGCCACCATTTTCTACATGTTCCACACGTGATCTATGAATGAAACTAAAACATAGTTCAGAGAAATGAATACCCTTATAAGAAAATAAACATTTTTATTAGCACTAATCTTAATGACTCACCAAGGGATGTATACAAGCTCCCTCCTCTGTGCTACTCTTACTATGTATTCCCGCTGCAACTTTTTTAAAAGATATATTTATTTATTTTATATATGCAAGAACACTGTAGTTGTTTTCAGACACACCAGAAGAGGGCGTTGGATTCTGTTACAGAGAGTTGCCAGTCATCATGTGGTTGCTGAGAATTGAACTCAGGACCTCTCAAAGAACAGTCACTGGTCTTAACCACTGAGATATCTGTCCAGTCCCCTACATCTTTTAAACCCCTTCATGTGGTTCTCTACCCATTCTCTAGATTGCTTATTGTTTCAGCAAAGATGTCCAGATAATTTGATTAAGAATTCATTGATTTTTCCAATTTTAGAGAGAAGAATACAGACATACACACAAACATACACACACACACATACACACAAACATACACACACACACACACACACACAGGGGGAGGGAGGGAAGGAGGGACAGGGAAGGACAGAAGGGGGAGAGAGAGAGAGAGAGAGAGAGAGAGAGAGAGAGAGAGAGAGAGAGACAGAGACAGAGAGAGAGAGACAGACAGAGAGCTCACAAAGTTTGGTGAGTAGGGACCAGGGAGGTGGAGAGATATGGGAGGAGTTGTGAAAAGGGAGCAATATGATGAGATATATAAAATTTTTAAAATTAAATTTTTAAAAGATGTAAAAAAAACAACTTCCCCCTTATTTCATTAATACATTCCTAGTAATATCTCCAACTATTTTTTAGGGTAACTATAAGTATTAACTAAAATAACCTGTGGTGTTTTTTTTTCCTTGTTTGACCCTGAAATAAACATTCTGGTATATTTCTATGCTCATAAACACAATCAAGAATTAGAAAGTACAAGGAAATAGCATCAGTTTTATGTAAGAGGAAATAGTTTCGTCCTTAGCTCCATATTACAAATTTCAAGGAGCAACTTCAGTGTGAACACTAAACTATCAGTTCAATTAAATTCATGAATTACATAATTATGTCAGCCATTATATCACATGTAGAGGGCCAGGGAACCCTCAGTAGCATGGACTTGTTATAACTAGGTAAGAGCAGATGATTTCATGGTAGCAAAACTCAGTAGATGACATTCACACATATATGGATGATATATTTCAATAATGAGGCTTTAGAGAATTTGCGATTAATGACACTGGATGTACACAGCCCTGCTAGCTTAGCAAGGTGGACTGTCGTGCAGTACAGTTTATCTGAGTAGGAAGAATACACTCTAAACTACTGATAAAGTAATTATTAATATTATACAATACCCAAAACTGCATGTGTTATCAGTTTATATTATTGTGAGTTAGGTAACCCTGCTTATATAAGTTGTCCTAGAAACAACACACAATGAACTACTTTACAAAGTACAGTAAGTGATAAATGTTCTTAGTTTCATTATAGTATGAAAAGATACCATTACTAGCATAGTTGTTCATTGATCAGAAATTTGTTATGCAGTACATGTCTTCATAATGATGATTTCAGATTTTTGTGGTCTAACAGGACACATCAGTTAAGCAAAATATGATGGCATGACAATATATTTCTCTTCTAATTCGAGGATTTTATAATTATTTTCTTAGTATAATAAATACATTAGTGAGAAAAAATTATGTTTACGTCCTCTAGTCAAAGTGTTCATATTGTTTATGATAAGATGCACAGATGTATACTTTTATGTTATTTTAGTTCGGTTTTTCCAGGTATGCCAACATAGATATTTTCTCTAATAGATAATTGAATGAATAAGATATTTCACCTGACATTCTATTACTTAATTATTAATTGAGATTACAATTACATAATTTCTCCCCTTTTTTCCACCAAATAACCCATATATTTTCCCTCCTTGTTCTTTTCAAATGCATGCCTTTATTTATATGAATTGCTATTAAATGCACATATATATTCATAAGACTTATAATCCCATATTCATAAAGGTAGAAGTATAACCTGACCAGTCTCTAAAAATTTATTTGCATGCAGATTTTCAGTGCTAACAATTGGTTTTGAATAAGCATTTGGTGTGCTCTTCCTTGAGGAAGACTATTTCTGTTGCTATCAACACTTCTTATTTGCCTATTGTGTAATAACAAAAGCTTAGATGTTTCCAATAAAAATGTAAGTGTGAAGGTTCTGGTAAGGTACTTTAATACATTTTTATTAGACTGGTTATGAAATCAATCTCAATGGCTTCCCAGGATGAAGAAAACCCTGCTCATAGGATATTGGTGTGAGTGCAGATAGAGGTTTAGTGTGGTCTCTACACCATTCTTTGGGTTGTTTATTCCATAATAGGCAGAGGACAAAACTCTGGTCAGAATATTACTAATATATGATTTTAAAACGTCCTCACAACTCTTTTCCAAATTGAGAAAGTTTTAGCTTATAATCAACTCGAGTTATTGCTAGTTTAGTGTTCTAAAGATGTCTATGTCAAAGTTGATCAAGCTAAAGAGATCGTGTGTGGATATTAACCTCAATTTTTGCAGAATTAGATAGTATTCATACTCAAAATTAATTTATCACTATTGTAGACCCTTATATTGCCTGCCTTCAATTATTGTCATCAATGAATGTGGCATAGAAACTGTGTTGAGAAGTGACACGCATTTGTATATTACAATTAGGCCTCCTGTTAATCCGAATCCAAATAGAAGACTTAGGTTGATTTTGCTTGAAAAAGTTTAGAAGCAAAAGCTTTCATAAGAAAAGTAGGGCATGGAGCTGTTCCTTGGTTTCATCCTGTTACCCACAATAAAGCAGGGGCACAAATTCTTCTGGGCATTTTGGAATGGCTATGTGATTCACCTTTCTCCACATGCTTTTTCCTGATATGCTCAAAGGTATTTCTCTATGTGTTTATGTTAGGAGAGGAGGCTAATTTCAATTGCCCGTCGTTGGACAGTATCCGTCTTCTGCACGCCAATCAGGAATATGTGTCAAAAATGCCACCTTCTATCTCATTAGTGCTGACTTGGCAAAACCCGATGAAATTTAGGACAAGTCAGACTTCTTGTTTCATTGTCCTATTTTCAGTATGAGAATTTAGGACAAGTTAGAATTCTTTCTCTTGCCCTATTTTATTGTATCTATGTTTATTCATATTCAGCAAAAAGAATCCCAATTTTAGCCTTTGGTATCCTCATCTTAAAGTATTTCTCCAAATTAGTTTTGTTTTTTTTAATTTTAAAGTTAGCATATTGATGTGAAGCAAATGGAAATTATATAAACTAGAACACACTTTTTAAATGGATCAGGGTTTGAAAAGTAAAGTGATTTTTGAGAAACTCTTGAATTATTCCTTTGTGAAGTGCTCAGCTACACTTGCTTTTTGTACTTAGGATGGCAATGTGTCTGTAAGTTTGCAGGTCACTTATTTTTCAACACGTATGTGCATTTATTTTATATGTAGGAGTCTTCCCCTTGCTTGTTTGCAAGTGCGCATGGTGTATGCCTGGTTCTGGCAGAGGACAGAAGGCACTGAATATCCTAAAAATACAATTAGAGTTAGTTGTAAGCTTCCAAGAGGATTCTGGGAACTGAGTGAATCTTGGTTTTGTGCAAGACCAGACAGAGCTGCTTGAACCATAGCACTGAGACATTTTCCTTTCTCTTCTTAACTCTTATTTTTATAAACATTATCTCTGTTTTTATAAGCTTCAGGAGAGCCAAGTGCACAGAATATCCACCTAATGCGAAATGGTTAGCTTTTCTGCTATGTGCTAAACATTTACGTTCTTTACTGTCACATACCTAGTCGTGAAATGTTGTTACAACTGTCTTGGTCCTTCGACTCTATTTATATCTTTTCTATTTGTGTATCATGTTATGATTCTACAAATAAAACTAATGCGTCGTGTTTTATGAATATTGTATGTTGACTATTCTATATTTGACATATTAAGATATATGTAGATCTGATGGAATTTAAGACTCTACATTGAGAAGCTAGCAACATCTTTTAATGACTGAGACAAAGTATGCTCTTGCAGTACCAACCACAGTTATTGTGAAAACTCTTTTGGTACAGTACCTGAGTATAGAGTAGGTTGGTATCCTTTTGACGATTGGATTTTCTCAGTTATTCTATCATTGAGCTATCATTCATCTTGTGCACTGTGTATACTTGTTTCTGACGCTGGAGCCAAATTACTTATAAATACAACTCAAAGGAGGAAAGTTTTTTGTTTTAAACTCATGATGTCAGAAGGTTGCCATCTACATCAAATTGTTTAATTATAAAAGAGAATGGAAAAATAGAATCATTTATACTCTTGTTTTATGGGGATACTTTTACACATTGTAGCTTCCCTCTTAAAAGGTTCTCTTAAAGGCAATGGCAAAATGTTTGCTGACGGTTCTGGTTTTTATGTACTTCTAATGTTAAATTCAAAAGAAATGTAGTTCATTTCCAGTTTCAATCCACTCCCTAAATTTAAATTCTTAGACACCAGGGGGCATTTGACTAAGCTTGCATTTTAATCACACATGCAATGAATTTTATTCTGATTTGAGAATGGGGGAAACAAAAATGTGTGGGGCAGAATAAAAGAGATGAACAAATTGTGGGGGAAAGCACAAAGAGTTAACCCGAGACTATCTAATGTTAAGAATTGTACCCGGGAGTCATTAAAAAATAAAGCAGATTGTACTGCTTCCTGTGATAGTAGAGATATTGAAATATATTCTAATAATAATTTAAGTGAATAATCGACTAATTAATTACCATCTGCAAGTGAAATTTGAGGAAGCAGACACCATTCATCTTCTGTGATTAATGAGTAGAAAAGAGCTGAATCGGGCATTTGTATTCCAGGGTTTTTGAACTCATAATAAAACCTCATCAGCACATGGTCTATGATGAAGCACCGCTTTCAGTCTCTGGTTCTGAGGCTTATGCTGTGTCACCTGTGTTGCCTGTTTGTGACCCCTTTCTACTTTCGCACTGGTGTAATAAAGTTGGCTACACCAATGAGTAGAGTTGGTATAAATGGAACACAATTATGGCCCAGTCACTTTCTACTGCTAACGCCCAAGAAAAGTCAGGCGTATTGAGGACTGAAGAAACCACAATTCTACTGTTAAGAGTTTCGATACAGCAAAGCATATTGCTGAGCATCTGGAGTTCACAGCTAATGCATATAGGAAAATTATCCCTGTGAAATCGTGGATGAATGGCAGAACCGCACCTCCTTCAGACCCTGCCCTTACTGTGTTTAGTTTATAAGAACTGACAAGATCACGGTTGTAGGCTTGAGCTATATTTATTGATGGGGAAGATAGTCTAAAACATACACATTACTGCATCTATTCATCTAGCTTTTTAAAAATGTATATGTGTATTGCAGACTTCTCAGAAATAAAATGATCTCCAAAGCAAATTTTACAGAAAATGTTGTGGAAAGTATCAGACAGAGCCACCCCTTCCTGATGGACCATTGTTGAGCTTTTACTGATGATTAATATATACTGCAATTAAATAGTATATAAGGGGGTGGGAAGCCAACTTATATTTGTAACAATCAACATTCTGATTGAGATCAAATTCTGGCTTTAACATCTAACCAATGAGTAGACTGATAATATACTGCAGTTAATGATTTTTCTTTTATTGTGTGCAGAAATACGCAGATCAGTAGTATCTACCTCAAAGAGCATGTTTTGGAGAATATTTTGTTGTGTCTCCACAGAACACATTGGCTTAGGGAGATGATGCAATGATTGTAATGATGGTAATGATAATGATGAAGACAAAAATGATAATATTGTTCTCCCAAGTCCTGTGAATGTAGGAGCTATGATATTTCTTTCTGCTGATAATGACCAGGAAATGGAACGTAACATTCCTTCACCTGCCCAGTTTAGAGTCACCAGCCTGGAATTCTGCACACAAATAGATAGCCTTACCTTTCCACTGTATCTTGTGATCACACATAATAGTATTTTGTCCTGGATATATCATACCATTTATGATATACTATAGAACTCATAAATTATTTGATGAAATATCACAGAATTACAAAGATATACTAAAATATAGTATTTGGTGTCTTCATAGATTAGCACAGAAAGAAATCATAGAGTAAATGGCTATTAGTTGTATTGGGAATGAAGCAATACTCCTCATAGTCCCAGAACTGTGGCGCCCTTGCAGAAAACTGAGTAGACATTGTGATATTAATCTTACTGTATTTGCATGTCATGGCTGTAAACTTATCCTCTCTTCAAAAGTAGTGCAAGAACAAGCACAGGGCTTACTCTGTTTGACTTAGCCCACTCACTCCATTCTACCAATTACTTCCACTTTCTCATTCGAAGTGATGCTATGTGCTCATAATCAGCTGAATATTAAATAAAGTAGAAGGATCTGGAAAGAATTTCTGTACTTACCCGTATTGATATTGCCAAAGATGCTGAAATGCATTGTCTATGGGTCTATGTGAGAGGAAACATTCCTCTTTAGATGTCTTCTTTCCATTGTTAACATACAAAAAGTACCTTCAAGGTCTTTGCTTTGTTTTCCTTTTTTATAAAATTTAGTGTGGGTTCATCAGAAAACCAAACTTAAATATTTATAGGCAAGTAGATAAATTTATCAGGGCAGATATATTTTTCTCTTTTAGTGTAGTTTTATACTAAGTAATTATCTGAATAGTTAATTATTTTACATATACATATTGCAATATACTATATTATTACCATATTTTCTTCCTCATGGTTCTATTCCTGCACAAAACATCATGATCAAGAAGCAAGTTAGGGAGGAAATGGTTTATTCAGCTTACATTTCCACGTTGCTGTTCATCACCAAAGAAAGTCAGGACTGAAACTCAAGCAGGTCAGGAAGCAGGAGCTGATGCAGAGACCATGGAGGCGTATTACTTACTGGCTTGCTTCCCCTGGTTTGCTCAGCTTGCTTTTTTATAGAACCTAACACTACCAGCTCAGGAATGGCACCACCCACAATGAGCCCTCTAACCTTTGATAACTAATTGAGAAAATGCCATACAGTTGGATCTCATGGAGGCATTTTGTCAAAGGAGTCTTCCTTCTCTTTGATAGCACTAGCTTGTGTCAAGTGGACACACAAAACCAGCCAGTACAAACATAATTCCAAATATTCCCATAGCCCTAAAACACATGTATACTCTCCTTTCTGAATACTACAAGTCCATTGTGAGCATTTAGCTTTCCTAAAATAGTAATAACTTGATAGGATATTTAATAATACCATTTATTTTGCTTTATTTTAGAAGGAAAGTTCAACAATGTCTTGGTTCATTTACAGTTTTATCTCCTCTGCCATGAACATGTCCTACACAATCAGGGGTATAAAAAATGCATGTATTAGATAAAGGTAACTATTTACTATTTCTGAACAATACATGCTTAAGCGTAATAAAGATAAGGCAAAGGAATGTTAGCAATGTTGGGACAACATAGCAAATGAAAAGTTAATTGACAGTATGAAAAAGAAACAATATATAGAAGGTTAATATGCCTTGCTCTGGTGTGTGTGTGTGTGTGTGTGTGTGTGTGTGTGTGTGTGTGTGTGTGTGTATTTAGTGCAGAGTTTTTCCTCTGGTTACAGCCACTTTTTTGAATCCGGGCCTCTAATTTTTCTAGAATCCTGCTGGCTGAACTGACCAGTGAGCTCTAGGGGTCTATCTGTGGCAATCTCCCCAGCCTTGGAATTTCACAACTGCATCACTGTGCCTGGCGTTTTTAATCTGGGCTTCTGATGATTGCATTCAGGTTCTCATTCCTGTACAGCTGAGCTCTCCCCTCAGCTCAGCAAAGTGTGCTCTCTCCTGCTCTCACTACATTCTTTCTGTTCTTTACTTATCGTAACACAGGCAAAAACAAAAAGAAAACCAGGGACTCAAGACGTAGCTCAACAGTTATGAATACTGCCTGCTCTTCCAGAGGACCCAGGTTCAATTCCCAGCACCCACATGAAAGGTCACAACTGTCTATAGCCCTAATTCCAAAGGATTTGATGCCTTTATCTGGTCTTTAGAGCATCAGCCATGTGCATGGTACATACATATACATGTAGACAAAACACCCACACACACAAGTAAATAATTAAAAAAGTAAAGCAAAAGTGAGAGATAAAGTGATTTAGCTATCATAACTAACACCCAGATAAATGTCTTATTATGAGAACTAATAGTGAGTCAATACTGATGGACTGATCTTACCTACCTCATGGAATATGAAAGACTTAAAAGGTTCATTTGTCTCATACAGTGAAGGATCTACAATGGAGGCTGAGATACGCAGCATTCCTTAGGACGAAGGTGGAAAGAAAATGAAGTGCGCGTGCGCACACACACACACGCGCGCACACACACACACACACACACACGCGCATGCGCGCACACATACTCACACACACACGCGTGCATGCACACATACACACTCACACACACATACTCCCACACACACACTCTCACACACACACACACGTGCGCGCACACATACTCACACACACACGCGCGTGCATGCACACATACACACTCATACACACATACTCCCACACACACACTCTCACACATATGCACACTCACACACACATACTCCCACACACACACTCTCACACACATACACACACTCACATACACACACACACACACACAAACACCATATATATTCTTAAAAGTGAAAAAAGAAAACCAAGGAAATACTGGTAAATAAATAATAATTAAAATAACCAAAGGATGAATGACATAAACACTTATGAACCCAGTGTAATCAAGTAGAAACCATACAACTAATGGAAAATATGGGTTATTTACACAGAATCTAGTTTTTCAGCTTCTAACACTATTTTCAAATTAAAAGAATCTACTCTGAGAATCATTCTTCGAATACCTACACATATTTATAAAGTCTTCCTGTTGTGACATCTGCTGTCTAATGGACACATTTTGAACAGGGCACTGTTCTTTGGAATGTTAAAAATATGATTCCTTTCTCACTCAAGGGACAAAGAAGTAGCTGTTGCTATGGTTCTAAATGAATTGGAATACTGTGAAAGCATAGGACAGTTTTGTTTATAGGCATTTAGCTGCCTTCCAAAAGTACATGGATATTATCCTGAAGGAAATCATTTTGTTTCTCAAGCCTGGCATATAACTGAGAGGTGAAACTTCAAAGACTCTAGGATCTCTTTCAAAATACTACCGATGGCATGCTGCAAACATGGGAAAATAAATTCCCCCAAAGATCTTCATTATGGGTTGCTTAGTTTTTAAACATGTCTTACTGCTCTACGTAGACAGAGAGCAATTGAAACAAAATGAACTTTTGCCTCACTACTTAGCAACTGGAACCTTGAAAAAGACTCAGACTCCCTCGTAGATATTATTTAAATATGCTTGAAAAGCTGGGACTAATCTCTTTCTCACATTAGCACTCCCAGTGACATAGATGATGTTCATTTGCCTCATTATTTGAGTCTCTCCTTCCCAACCACCAAAGTCATAAATAGATCAGGGAGCCAGAGGGATATTATCTTTTCCTTTCAACTCCTGTTAATTTCCCTGTGATAATTGACTTCTAAAGGGAGCATAGGAAACAGAATTAAAAATATCAGTTGACTGCCTAATGATCTCACGTTGCAGTAGGTCCCATTTGGTTTGGAACACACTTGACATCCCTATCAAGCGACCTGATCTGAGCCTTGTAGTTAAACTTGAAACATGCTCATGTGTACCTGTTTTCCTCCCAGGGAGAAAAATTTGACACAGAGCCAATATGATATGTGGAAAGCCTGGTATAGGGAGGGAAGAGGGAGGGGACTGCTCATGTACAAATCCTCCCTCTCACACCACAGAAATGATTCTGTCTCCTGAAATTATCTGATGAAGGAGAAATCGGTGACATTTAATGTTCATAAATAATGTAAGTATCTCGTTTCAGGTTGGCAGCATTGTCACAAGCTGTCAGTATTATTTTGGTATCACCAATCTAATCTCAAGACTTTGTCTCCATTGTTTCTTTATAAAAAGGGCATGGGGAAATGAAAGAGATACCAAGGAGCCAGGCTTTTGTTAAAGAAATCCAGGGAGGGATATAAAAGGCAGAGCTTGAAAAGATGGACTCTCGAGAGGCCTATGCTTATTAATGCAATGGTAATGATTCCTCTGGTGCCAGCCTGAGATGTTGGTTCTAAGAAAAGGGATATTTGTCATTCATGTAAAGAATGAAATGAGACAAAATTGCACAATAACGTTATCAGTTGTTTGTAGACATTGAATGATTACATCTAAAACAGAGTGCAGGTGGTAAAGATTGCTCAAAAAATAGAAGTTTAAAGAAAAGACACTATGGGATTAAATTGACAAAAAAAAAAAAATAAACCACTTCTATATTAGCACCAAGCAGAGTAAGCACAGCATTGTATCTTTCTTATTCATTAGTGTTTTAAAATTGGAAACCTGTTTTCCTGTTTAAATCGGAGCTTATTCAAATCAAATGTAAATACAGATCAACATTTTAAAAGTTCAACTTTTGACCTGTTTCTTCTAGAATATTAATAAATGCAAAGGAGCCTGAAGAGAGGAGCAAAGAAAGGGAAGAATCTTTTATAGCTGGAGACTCTATTATAGTGAGACCCATCTTATTATTTCTCAAAGTTGCTCAAAAGTCAGTTCAGCTAATGTGCCAATTTAGTAGTTCTAAAAATGTTTTTAAATAGATATTCACCAAACTAAATGTATCCGAATAAAATCAATGTTTCAGATTCACTGATAATTTTTTGTGGTTTTTGAAGTACAGAATTTCTAACAGTGCAGACTTGGGAGACTGAAAATATGGGCATGTCTGAGCTCTCAGAACCTCATGGGAGGATACTAAAGCAAGAAGACCATTGTGTTTTCATGACAAAGGTATTTGCTCTAAAGTCATAGCTCTGAAGATACAACGTACATTTGGGCAGAATAAAAGACAACCTGGAAATTTACTATTGTTAGAAAAGAATAAAATTATCTACTTTGAGTTTGACTTTTTCTGATCTGGCTTCAATGTCATTGTCAGACACTAGAGAATGAATAAATGAAAGAGAAGGCAATTTTTAAAAAAATTATTGTATATTTTATGTATTTATATTTCAAATGTAATCCCCTTTTCACCCTCTTCCCTCCCCCTGCTTCTATGAAGACGCTCCCACCCCACTCACCGACTCCCACCTCAACACCCTGGCATTTGTGTATACTGAAAAACAAGCCTTCATACGACCAAGGATTCTCCTCCGATGATGCCAGACAATGCTATCCTCTACTACACATGTGGCTGTTGTCATGGGTCCCTCCATGTGTATTCATTGGTTGGTGGTTTTTGATTTTAAATCCAGTCCAGTTTCAGTGACTGGTGGCGTTCTGGTAGTGTCCAGTTGGCATGCTTTTTCAAGTCTTAAATTCTGGCTGAGAGGCAAAACTATACAGAAGAGCTTTTCAAAATGTTTGTGTGTGTGTGTGTGTGTGTGTGTGTGTGCACGTGCGTGTGTGTGTTATTTTATATGTATAGGCATATAAAATTATATAAATAGACTTCTCTATATTATTATTCATATATAGTATTATATATATACATATATATATTTGACATGAGTCAAACAGGATATTATAGAATATATAAATATAACAGAATACTTTTGTCATCATGAATGATGAAAGGTATTCTTACCAAATAATTGATGAAAGACAAAGAGAAAGTAAGAAAGAAAGTAAGAAAGAAAAGAAAGAAAGAAAGAAAGAAAGAAAGAGAGAAAGAAAGAAAGAAAGAAAGAAAGAAAGAAAGAAAGAAAGAAAGAAAGACAGACAAAGGAAGGGAGGGGGAAAGAATGAAAATGCAGGGAAGTATAAAAGAAAAGAATCAAGGAGGAGTGTTTTCGTATTTCACCTCAAATCGTGTTTTCTATCCACTTTAAACCATTCAGTTCCCCCAAAAAGGCACACAGCTTTTATATTTACAATAATCCTTTATAGCAGAAATCTATCTTGTAAACTAATAGAATTTGCTTCCCCACTAATAATCCGTAGTTATTGCCTCCTGACCTTGAGCCAGTGAACCTAAAACTCCACCTATCTCTTCTGCACAGCTATAGACTGTAGACATCTTTATGCAATCAAGGATAATTTGGGGATTGGGAAGAACATTAAGTTGCATCACTTGGTTCTACCTGCAGACCCAAACATGGCCAGGGTTTTGCATCACAGTGCATAGTAGAAGAGTAAACCTCAATAATTCCCCTTTCTTGTCTGAGTAACTGGGCTCTTTCTTTTATAACAATAAGCAAAATATAGTAGGAATTGTTTTACAACAATCATGAAAATTAGTATGTATAAGCTCCATTCAAAAAGTTCAGTAAGTTTGTAATTGACAATTTAGGAGAAAGTAATTTTTTATGTTTTATTTTGTAATATTAACTTAAATATATCATTTGAGACCTGAAACATCTTCATAAATGGTAAACTACTTCAGTTCAATTGTGAGTCTATAACTATCTAGTTGTCAACACCATCAGAGACCTGAGAAGGAGCAAATTCTACGTGATTATGAAAGAAGCGCAGGGAGGTAGCTTTCAAAAATTATAGAAATGACAGAGACCGCTGACCACGTCAATAGTCCCCAATTTCTTTATAATATTGGAGCATCTATCTTTAGTCTTCTGACCCAGAATATCTGACAGACCTTATGTGAAGCAAGACACCCTTCAAAATAGCCACAAATAATATAAAATTCCTTGGTGTGACTCTTGTATTATTTCTATATCCTCCTTTTAATTTAGCCCCCTACCCTTTAACTAATGGGTAGAGAAGAAGAAGAGGAAGATAGATATTCCTGAGTCTAACCTCCTTATTTTGTTTCTTCCCTTTATAAGACTATACTCTGAGAAGACAGCTATAGGGAAGATTAGGGAGTAGAGAATAGCAGAGGAAAATGTTTAAAAAATATATATATGCAAGTTGACAGATATAGATATGTTAGTTTATTGAGTATTTGATGATATATGTCTATGTCAGTGTATTGTCATATAATTTCACACTTTGTGTGTGTGTGTGTGTGTGTGTGTGTGTGTGTGTGTATGTGTTAAAAAATACTTGAGATAGAGAGAAAAGAAATAAAAAACATACAGTACTGGGGAATAGAAGCATATTTGCCCAGGATAAGATTTGCAGAGAGGAAATAAGAAGATGTTGGTCAAAGGGCACAAAGTATCAAATGAGTAATATAAAGGTCTAGAAATGTAACTTTCTACATGAAAAGTGTAGGTATGAAATCTTTGTGTAGGCAATAGTTATTAAGTAAATAGATTTTAGTTGTCTTTTTACACATAAGATATTCATTTGCTGCATGGTAATAGCCATTCCACTCTTCATCCACCCACTTGCATCATACTTGAAGCCTTAAATTTGAACAAGAAGCTTCCTTAAAGAAGAGATTAAGACTCCCATATGGATGCCCCTTTAAGAAAGGAAAATTTCAAAATTAACTGTAAGTAATTAATAACTTTTGTTTCATATATGTTTGCTCCATGGCTGATAGAGTGAGTGTGAGAAGAAAGTGTTGCTTTACGAGGAGGAAAGGCAAGCTTTGTAAACATTGGTTAGAAGGGGGAAATCTTTCTCTCCAAATATACAAATAGTCCATTTGTTAAACATGGGTTGATTGGGAATAGCACATAAGCACAGACTTTACAAAAATTTGTACTTGCAAGGAGCTTACACTGGGAACTGGGACACAAGATTCATATAGCAAAGTAGACATGCTCTTATTATTCTTGTGCTAGAGGCTCTAGTGACAGAGGAGACAAGGGTATGTGTTAACAAGTGGAGGCCATATGTAGTCTTACATGGACTTGAATATTTTCTGTAACTTTGATAACTCTAAATAACCACACCTAAACTATGTTGTGCCAAGTGGAAAATAAAGCTAATCTTTAAAATGTCAGAATGTCTGCATTTTTCCAAAGAGGTCATGGCATCCTAGACAGTATTTCAGTGGACAAACAAAATGAAATATGGTTTTGGTTTTGAGAATACAACCAACTTTGACATTGAGTTGTATCAGTGTCTTGACACTTTTGTATGGAGTGTGTTTGCCGCCTGTTCCTCCATAGTGTGGTGTGTTGCACCTTCAACCACTGGGTTTGCTTTTAACAATTTCCTTACGGTTTGGGAGCAAGAAGCAAAATTGAATGAAATAATGAATGTCGACTCATGTCATAGAGTCTGTGGTTCATGAATTCATGTGAACAATAATAACTTCTCAAGAAAATAAGGAAAAGTAAGGATAAAATGAAGACGGAGAGCAGGAGAAGGAATTTAAAAGAATCCCTCTTCCTCCACATACACAGTGTACATCCTATTTTCAGGGATGTGATACTTACTGGACTCCTCGGTAAGGATATGACTCAAGAATATGTTTGGCTTATTCTGAAAAGAAAGCTGTGTTGATACCTTTCTCCGATGTCTTCTTCCCTTCCTCTTTCTCACCTTTTTTCCAACTTCCACTCATTTTTTACATTTTATTTTCCTTTATTGTTTCATTTCATGCATGTCTCCTTGAATGTGATCAAGTACATACTTTATAAGCCTTGACAGTTTACACTTAAGAATATTGTTATAAGCTTATTCAATTGAGAAATTATAAGGCAAAAAATGAAAGGCTGTGAGTCTGACTAAATACTAGTCTTTCCTGGGATAGTCTCCTCTCTCTCTATTTGTTTGACTGTTTTTATTTTCCCTGAAACTCAGCTTCCTCAGATGTACACAGACATTTCTGTCCTGGTGTTATTGCTTGGGAACCGCTATAAACGATTTCACTTTCTTCTTCCAAGAATCTGTGGCTCACATGAGTTTTTTTTCTTCCTGGCTACTTAAAGAATAGTAACTCTTTCCCTCTGTTTTTTTTTTCATTGTGTTTATTATTACATGAAATCATTTGATTTGATCACTCCCATGTCTTCCTGACCAGAATACCTCTGTAATAAAAGATGATGAGCACAGATCATTAAGAACTTAAGTTATTTATCCAATGACCTAAATCAGTGACCTAAACATTTATTTATTATCTCTGACATTCTGTGGTTCAGAAACTTTGTGGCTGAGTCCTCAGCTTCAAGGGAGTTCATGATGACTATCTTCCAATTGAAAGCTCAATGCTAGGAGAGTCTACCAGGCTTATTCAAGTGGCTGTTGGACTGCTTTATTTTCTCATAGCTCACAGGACAAGAACTGTAATTGCTCACAAGCAGATGGTGAGAGGCTTCCTTCCCTTCCTCACTTTGTGGATCATCCTAAAGAGCAGTCAGTGATCTGGGAGCCTGTTCTCTCTGAGCCAATGTACAATGAAAAACAAGTGAAAGAATTCTAACAAGTCAGGAGTCCATGCTTAAATACAATCCTCAAAAAAAAAAATCAGAGTTCATTAAGTTTGTAATATTGTACAGTGAAGAAGTCATCACATAGGTCCAGAAATCCTTATTGGGGAAAGAAAAAGCAGTTATAAAAGATGTAAGTTGTAGGAACTAGGCTTTCTGGGAAGCTGTGCTTGAAGACAACCACATCACACTCTGCCTTGAGTCTATGATGGGAGGCAAAACCCTGAATCCTAATCGATATGAAATATTAAAAATAATGTAAAACAAAATCTTAGAAAGGAAGCACTACACTTTAAAAGCCTTGCTTGATTCTCCTCTGTCAGCTGATCTGAGACCTAGCTGTGTGTCAACAAGTCCTGATTACTTGAACACACTCCTAATTGAGTGCTACCTTTTTGTCCATACTGAATGTTTGTGTCTAACCCTTCTTTTTTGGGTTGTTGAGTGCATTTATAGGAACAGAAATTCCTTCAACTCATTACACTCATTTCTCATTTCTTTGGAAGCTTTTTAGATTCCAAGAAACATTGAGATCTGTTGCTATAGGTCCCATGATTAGCATGTATAGGATTTATTATTAAGAAATAAAAAAGGAACTGATAGTCAGATCTGCCAGTTGAGTTGCACTGCTACAGTGTATTAAAGCCTAGACACTCAAAAATATTCAGTTTGCTTTTGTGGTATTTTGGCTATCGCTGCAGAAAATGTTAACATTTGAGAAAGTGGATGCATGGTATTTAGAAAATCTTTGCAGTGTTTCTGTAAAATCTTTTCACATCTAAGATCATTTCAATGTGAGAAGTTAAAAAACAACTACTTACCATCTCCAAAGACAAACAAACCATTGCGATGGCTTTTTAAAATGTTCCCATAAAGCAGAGTTATCCTCCTATACAGTATTCAGTGTAGAATGCTCCCTAGATTTTTGTGTCCCAGTCTCCTATGGTGCTATACAGCTGTGGCCACTCATTTGCATTCATTAGAATATGGCTCATGTCTCTGGTGCTGTGCTATCTTAAGGAGAGGGTCTCTGAATCCTTAGCACAACATAGTTAACTCCTGCTTCTCAGGCCAGAGACCACATTCCTGTTCTGAACACCATAGGCAGAATAATGTACTTGCTGTTGGAGTATTTTGATTGTCCTCCCATCCATTTAGCTCTGGATAAATCTCTGTTAAAAGTTTTGCAATAAAACTTGACCATGAAATCAGAAGCTCTAACCAAGGTATAGACATGCTAATTCACACCCTTTCAGCCCCCTCCTCTCCTGTCCTGTACTAGACTGTCTACCCTGAGGATGGAAAGAAGTATTCTAATAAGTAAAACTAAACTTGACTACAGTCAGATTTTTCTGTAGGCAAAGCCTTGCATCTATTAACATCTCTCCAAATGACTCTACAGGGTAGACTCTATTGTGTCTGCATTTTATGGATGAGATCCTATGACTAACCAGAAAGGGAGGGGAGACTTGAACTTTGATTGACATTACCATATTTATACTCTCCATTAATGAAATCTCGTGCAATGCCAATCACCCTGGCTCTGCCATTTTTTAGAGACATGTCACAATTAGCTATCATGCAATACTCAGTTGCCCATTTTTTTTAAAAGAAACGAACAGTTTTATCTCTTTATGGTTCCTAGTCCAAAATTTGCAGTTTGATATGTGAATTCTTCCAAATAAAAAGATCCTGGGCTGCAGCATGCATTCTTTTTAACTTGCATTCATAAATAGAGTGGCTTAGCTATTCTTATTACTTTACCACATCTGACTATTAAACATTTTTTAAGCTCTTAGCACCAGAGGGTAACCTTAAATGAGTGACATTTTCAAGTGCTTTATACTGCAGACCTTGGGATCAGATGTTGCCATTTTCAGAGACAGCTGTAGCTCGACTCACAAAAGGACAAGTATCTTATAAAGGAAAGAAGCACTGTGAAGGAAGCTGTTCAAAGCCATATGCCCGGTTCTTTTCAGGTGCCAGAGGAAAGGATCTGCTTCTGCACCTCCCTGTGGTACAAGTTTGTTCATTTCAGGCGCCACTCTGGAAACCATGTTCATTCAGACCATTAACTGAACTATTTATCATCATTCATCTTTATATCTCACAGATGTCTCTTGTGTTACCCGTGGAAGTTAAAAAACATAGAGCAGTCCCCTGTGTTCCTTAAGACAGTTTATGTCCTATGGAAATTTTTACCAGCTTTTTTTTCCCCCTTAATTCCAAAAATTTCCTCTGTGTTTTATCTACGCAAATGTTCTTATAAAAATTTGTTGATTTTTTTTTTCTGATCCTTCCATTACATCTTCCTTAGAAGGAACACCTATTGTAGTCACGTAGCTTAATCTTTCTATTCATTGTAAGTATGGAGTTCTGTTCTCATTCTTGATCCAATTTTGTGTCACGCAGAATGCTGGAGCAGGCTGTAATGTTGACTAAAATAAGCAAACACACACACACACACACACACACACACACACACACACACACACACACACCCTATTACTCAAGGACCTAGAAATATGACTTCTGTTATGAGGTTCAGTCTAAAGAGGCACAACCGGGAGACACAGAAATAATCATGTGGTATCTATCTGTCTGTCTGTCTTTTCTGTTTAACATTTATCTATTTACTTGGCCATTGACTAGGTTACACCCTTTTAAAGCCATTTTGTAAAATGTTAACAACTTATGAATTTTTTCCTTTTAGTGCAAAATTGATACTACACTGATAGAATACTGCACCTAAGGTTTTAATTTTGATTTTTGCTTTCTGGGCTAGTTATGTATAAACCAATGTCTGTCAACATGCTCGACAGGAGTAGCTGTCTGCAGCTCCCAGGCACCTACAGGCTGCAGAATCAGGTAGGCTGGTAGAGGAAATTATTGTCAAGTTCTATTCCTTGAATGAATAAGGAAATTAGAGCATATCCAGCCCCTTTGGAGATTGGATGATGAATTATCACCACACTTCCTTGCTCTATACCTCTTATACAAGTGGTCAAAGTTTTAATAAGTTCTGTATATGTACAGTGGCTAAGCTACAGAATCTAGCAAAGATACTACTACTAGTACTGCTGCTGCTGCTACTGCTGCTGCTGCTGCTGCTGCTGCTCCTCCTCCTCCTCCTCCTCCTCCTCCTCCTCCTCCTCCTACTACTACTACTACTACTACGAGGACAACCACGACGATGATAATGATGATGATGTTGATGATGATGATAATTACAGCTATCCTAATTATTTTGGTTCTTCATCCTTGACCATTTGCATGTGTGAAGAATCTTGGAAATTTAATGTTTTCTTGGCACACACAGGTAACATAGCTGTGATATCTTGATCCTATACACTCTGTCCTGTTAACAAACTCTACACTCTGAATTAGTATAGATGTTTTGTATTATAAAGAGTATTATTTACTCCTTATACATATATATATTAAATAATATAAACAGTAATACATATTCACAGTATTCTTTATAATCATCATACATAAGGTGTACAAACTTGGAATCCTATTCTGTGAAGCCTCGTGGGGATCATTAAGTCTATTTGCAAAACAAAATATTTAACTGTACATGGTGGCCTGCATGGAAGTAATATGCAGTTTTGGGGGGGTGCACATGCGTGTGTGTGTGTGTGTGTGTGTGTGTGTGTGTGTGTGTGTGTTTTACAGCAGACTTTATTTTAGTGTATGAGTGTTTTACCTGGTGTCTCTTACTCCACAAGAGGGTATCAGTCCTCTGCACCTAGAGTTACAGACAGTTGTAAGCTGCTGTGCACATGCAAGAAACTAAACCTGGGTCTACTGAAAAAGCATTAAGTGTTCTTAAACCCTGAATCATCCCCCGTCAGTCCTACTTTGAACCCGTAACTCTAGTAATTAATATAGTATTCAGCCCCTTTACTACCATCCGTTGCTCAAAATTTCATTCTTGCTATGATAGTTCGGGATATCAACAACATATGCAAGCATGCACTCACACACGTACGAACTTTGCCCACTCCCTTTGACCCCTGTTCTCTCAACAGACTCAGTGCCCTTATTTTAAGAGACACAAAAGAAACCACTACGCATGGCAAGAAGTAACACTCAAATATATTGCTACGACAACGAAATATCCCCATTTTGGAAATTAGAAATTATACAAAATTCCAGGCTAAAAGATAAATAGATAAGTAGATGCATCTAGGTCAATAGTTATCGCCGATGCAAATATAGGTATAGTTTTATAATGCGAGGTAACAGGGTGTAAAGAAGTCATGAAATTGGGAGATTGCATTGAGACTTCTGGACTGGGGAGGGGGGTGGGTGGAAGAGAGAAGAGGGATAACAATGAAAAGATGGTAAGATCTGAACCACTTCTTTCGCTCTAGGAATAATCCGTCACTCTTAAGCAGAACGTGATTTATGAAAATGTCCAAAGCTTTGTAAACGTCTCAGCTCCATTTAGATTGAACTACTGCACTTACAAATGCAGAGATGGGCTGGCAGAGGACGTAAACAGGGAGGGAACATTCCTGTTTCATTTAACAAGAACTTAGTGATCAGGAAAGGAGAGGCGTGGCCAGAGGTGTCTGCAAAGCTAATTGCACAGTGTGAGAAATCCGGTGAAGGGGCTAGCCGCACTTATTCCTACTTCAAAGTTGCTGTCTGGTAAATGGACACTGTTTAAGCTTTTGCTTCCAAAAGAAGCATGGGGAAAGGCTAATGAAAACTGAACGGTGCAATCTAAGAAATGAATACACATTAATAAGTCAATGGTGATGTTCTGTAGATTGATATGCTCATGTAAGACTCTTGAGAAAAATGCTGAAATTTGGAGGCGTAATTTTTAAAGACTCGTTTCGGTCGCTTGATTTAACGATTTTTTTTTCTTTTTTTCTTTTTTTTTAGCTTGAAAGAAGAACAACTTCAGAGGCCCATTTCCCTTTCAAGAGAAGGATTAAATAATCTTGAAGCAGTTTGATGTGCAGTTTATGTTTGCATTTTTTATCTAATCAGCCAAACAAATATAATTAATTCAGACAGTCGTCTCTACGGCTCTGGCGCCTGGTAGGAGCAGTATCATTACAAATGCAAATATGTTCCTAAAATAATGAGAATGTCATTACCACCCCTCACACATTTGTGTGGTCAGAGAAAAAACTAAAATACCAGTTATTATGGAAGTGATTTTTGCATGCTGTGAAAAGAACATTAACTTCTTGGGCTAAGCAAGACAGAGCCTGGCTGTGGCTTTCTCTAATGTCACTGTGTTGCTAATGGGGCATGCAAGTTGGGGGTGTGTTTTAATGAACTAGGCACCTGACCAGCTAATTCCATGGACTATAGATTTTATTCTATATCTGCCTCTGTGTCCCGTAGAAAGACTCCTTAACACGTCTGTGGCTTCATTCCTCATTCTTTCTGCCTTGTCTGACTGAAAGTGATAGTGTGGGAATTCAATGAAGCTCATGAAGCAGGATCCATATGTAAATTATGATTGCTGCTAATTGCATACCTAGCTGTCTGGATGTCTGTGCCTGGGAACTTCCTTTGTATTTTCTTTGGTTGATTTTATCCAATTGACACACTCACTTCACTTTCTGCTGGTCTCTATGCAGACATTACAGACTTCATTTTTACTTTTCTGTACTCAGGTTTTCCTGTTTGCAGTTTCCTAACTTAGGTTGCTCCCCCTTTTTCCTCCCTCAAACTAGAGCTCTGGTGTATCCAGAAAGCACTAACTTTATTTAAACGTATATTCAAACTTGTTCATAGTAGCAAAAGGAGCCTATGACTGTTACTTCTATAGTCCCCTTGCTTCTTTTGAGTTTTCCTTGGAATCCACATGAATTTTAAAACCGCCTTCTTAATGTCAGTCATTCATTAAACTGGAATATTTCCTAAAACTTCTCTGACATTGTTTTATATGTTAATAACCAGAAGCTTGTGGTTTGCTATTTTCTCATCCACCCTTCCCCAGAAATGAGCATAGTTGACCATTCTTACCTCTACAAAACCACACACTTAGAATATTGTTGAAAATATTTATATGAAGCAGTTTTTACAGTTTTGTATATTAAGCATTTAATTCATGAGTCTAGGTATTATGAAACCTTAATTATAATAATGGATCCTTCTTACTCTTCACGATAAAAGTATTGCTGAGAAATCTTCTTCCCTTACATTTCATTTCTAATATCTTGAGATCAACAAATATATATATATTTAAAGAATGCTAAGCTATGTTTTTATATTATAATGTTTTTGAAGGGAAAAAGACTTACATGGCTGATGACTATAAAACCAACTATGACATGAGGATAGGAATCATGCGAAAATGCAGTATCAAATAATGCTCAGCAGATATTGTCTTAATAATTTTTAAAATCACACAAGAAAAATATAATTTAACTGTTAATAAAGTATACTTTGGAATCAGAGACTGAAATTTCATGATCCGTTTTTCAATGTTTTAACACTTATTTTTTGAATCACTTAAAAAACCCTTCTAATACATTAATAATTTTATGTTTATATTAATAACATAAAAACCTTATACATTTTTATTTGTCTTCTAATAAAAGCAAACAGATAATAATTATTGCCATGTATTAGAATTAAAATTAAATATGGGATGCACTTGATAATCACCAAAAGATAATAGTAATAATTACAATAATTAAATAACAATAAAAATAATTATGTTATCATTGTTAATGTACAATACAAAAGACTGTAAATATTTGAGTTTAAAGATGCTTTCTCAGGCAGCCATGTGGATGCCTGTGTTCTCTTCTGCCATCGGAAGCCATGTTGATGTTGAACAGGACTGCGGAAGGAGATCAAGTTGACGTTTATGAACTGCATTACCACCTGAGACCATGAAGTCTTTATTCCATGCTGTTACTGGAGTACTCGTGGAAGTCCATGTTCTATGTTTGTTCCAGCTGTTATGGGCAAGGAATCTTTTTTTGCAGTGGTATCAATTACTTCATACTCATAATTAAGAATGAGAGACATTGAAGGATTTATGACAGCCTCTAACCTGTCCCTCCTTGACCCACCTCAAAAAAGAAAAAAAGAAAAAAAAAGCAGAACAAAAACAAAACAAAACAGAAAACAGAGAAACAGTCAAGATAGGACGTTATTGAGGCGAGCCCTTAAAAACTTGTGATAAGATACTAAAGTGTTTTTCTTTATCAGTTCTTTATCACATAGGAAAGATCTCAGTTATATATAAGAGTCAGATCACTGGAATTTTACCTATGCCCCAATGAGTATATGAGTATATGAGCAACACAAATTTGACTCTCTCTCTCTCTCTCTCTCTCTCTCTCTCTCTCCCTATCTATTGATAGATAGATAGATAGATAGATAGATAGATAGATAGATAGATAATATAGATATAGATATTCTCTTTTTATTTGGAAGGATGGCACAATGGTAGGAAGGTAAAACTGGGAGTAATTGCAAACAAGTGTGATAAGAGTACAGTGTGCAAAATTCTTGAATAATTAATAGAAGTATGTTTTGAGGGAAAAATAGATGTTTTTTGTTAATAAAAATATGGAGTATAACAAAATCTAATTATCACTCCTCAAGAAACTTGTTGGAGCTTAACCTCTTGTTATATGTTGGTAATCCAGTTATTTAGATGCCTGAGAGAAATAGTTCAAGGCTTCAGTGAACTGCAGAGCAACTTCAAGGCTAGTTTGGGAAACTTCTTGAAACTAGGTCTCAAAATAAAAAGCAAAATGAGGTGAAATTTAGCTCTAGTTGGACAAGGAGTAGTTATCTTAATAGATCTGTACCTGCAAGAAAGTATTGAGCTAGGAGAATGTAAGTTGACAAATACTAGACTATGTTATATGTAATTGTGGGTCTGCGTGGATCAGTACATTTGTGTGTGTGTGTGTGTGTGTGTGTGTGTGTGTGTGTGTAATCTATCCTTTGAGATTTTTGCTTCAATTTAAAACTGTTTTCATATATAAATCAACTACTCTCATATTGTGTCTTAATGCTGAGCTATTTCAGAAGAAAGGGAAATATTTTTCAAAATACTTTTATAAAAAACTAAGAGTAGAAGAGAATGAAGGCACTGTAAAAACTCAGAGAGAGTGAAGGGGATTTATCTTCAGCAAAAAATAATTTTGTTATATCTTTTTATATTAAATGATATGAAATGTATCTTCTTGACTATAACCTAAAATAATTTCAAATACTTACTATGAGTTTCAAGTTCAATACCTTTGCCCAGTATACTTTACATGTAAAAATTGCATACCATCCTTCCTGTGATCCTGGACAAAATTTAGAAATATGATTTGTATGACAATATCTCACAGATTGAGGTATTTTCTGTTTTCTTTTGTTTTAATTTAATATAAATGTAGGGATTTTGGAAAACAAGGCTAAAATATAGAGTGCATCCCTACTTGCTTATATTAGCAATTATTTATTCCAAAGATAATGTGTTTTCTTAACAGATCCTGGATTCCTTATGTGCCTGATTTCAGTGGCAATATTCAAACTATCTGACACTTTGAGTTTGAAAACTTATTTTCAAGACCATTAAATCACAATTTATTCTTTCTGTCGGCCACAGCAGTTTGTGGTTATATACCTTTTCAATCACTTTGGTCATGTCAGACATTTCAGGTTTTTTTCATTTTTTAGTGTTTGACATATAATAAGCAACATGGGACTATATGGTTTATTATGAATTATAAGATTAAATGCCACCAAAAGGTTTAAGAGGCAGATATATTGAAGTATTCCAAGCTTTCTTTTATAAAGCTTTACAGAGTACATGGTTGATCATGACGGTAAAGCACAGATAGAAGACATGGAATATTCATGGTAGAACACTTTGCAATGTTCAAAGTAGTGTAAATAGCAAAGATTTGGTTGACTCCAGAAACAGCAGTCAGGGTGATTATCTAGGTGGTTATGTCCATCACAATGAGGCATGCCAGAAAAAATAATCTAATTAAATGGACTTCTACTCATGAGAATTCTACCTTGTATGTTTTGCAAAGGCCTGAACGAGGTGTTTCCCTTTTGTGCATGTGGAAGACATGAATACATATATGTATATACACTGATTAAACACATAAATCTGGACATATTATTGTATTAGTAATGTTTGTGTTTTAGACAGGTGTCTTACAATAGAATGAAAACTGGTTTGCAATGTTAAACACAAAATTTTCAATGTGTTGAATACCATGGCTATGATGATGTGTCTTATAGACACAATCTCATTATAGTTAAAATTAGCATCACTTTACAATAGGAGAATAATGCCATACCCAAGGTCAAACCATGCTTTAGAAGATAGAAAGCCAAAAACCAGAGCCATGAAAAAAAATCCTATGGCTTGCCAAGTGAGTCCATAAATACCAGAATCCCAATGAAATCAAATTAAAACCCTCTACATATATGACTATTTGAGACATCTTTACAGAAGCTTGAGCATTTACTAGAAAATGCGAAGGGCTAATTAGTGCAAAGTGAAAGTGTATCCAGTTAAGAAACTAAGCCTGATCCCATTACCATGTCAAGTGGGTTAAACGTGAAGTGCTCTCCTGAGAAGTGAGCTCACTGTCTCATTAGTACTTTGGTATATGCATATGTTTGCCTATGGGGTGCCTAGGGGGAAATGTGGAAGAGCTGGTGCATAATTAGCCTCATATTACCAAAATCAACGTTTCTGGGACACACTTACTAATGACCCTTTTTCCAGTATGCTCCTGTATGTGCATGTTTCCAACTGAGCATTACAACAAACTGAATCCACATCGATATTTATTAGCATCAGTAGTGTGAAAAGCCAGTGCTTTCACTGTACTCTTTAATACTGAAAATACGTGAATATCCATGAATATTCACCAGGCTAGAAGGTAAACGATTTTAGATTGCTGCCTTCATTCCTCTCTTATATGCAATTTTACAGAATCCTCATATGTTCTCTCTCTCTCTCTCTCTCTCTCTCTCTCCCTCTCTCTCTCTTTCTCTCTTTCTCTTTCTCTCTCTCAATGACTACAGTCAATATGAAAATTTAATAGATTGAAAATTGAAAATACAGACCGTATTTCAAATGTATATATATATATATGTATATATATATATATGTGTGTGTGTGTGTGTGTGTGTGTGTGTGTGTGTGTGTGTGTGCATATATTTATCGGGAAGTCTCGTTGAAGGAACGAGGGTAAAATCTGTTCAGTTATGTCTGAGAAAGGAAACTGTGGCTCTAAATACTACATTTAGGTATTAAAAATTCACATCAAACTGCAGATGGGAATGAAAGCTTGGGAAGTACCTGTAAGAGACAACACTTAACATTTCATCTGTTGAGCCACGTACTTGAAAAAGTAGTTCCAAATGAATTTAGAAAACTGAGGGTAGGAACATAATGACACTAGAAATATTAGAGGCAGAAGAAGTCCTTGGTAGAAAAACAACTTGACAGATGACTGATTGAATATCGTGAGCTGATACTCCTCATGAAACTCTCTCTATATGTGCGTGTACACACACACACACACACACACACACACACACACAACACATATATATATATACATATATATATATTTATATATATATAAAACTGTTGCAACTTGGAGCAAATCTGGATGTACATAAAATGATAAAATGACAACAGGGAATATAACATCAGAATTACAATGACTATATTGATTTCTCTTTAACTAATATGAATAGATCAATGAATGAATGTAAAAAAATTACTTAAATATTGGTAAGCTATACCATGTTCGTGGATAATTGATATAGTGCAAGGTTATTTAGGGAATGCTTCCGTTTGTTCAAAATTAATGCAGCTACAATTAAAATGTCTCACACACTTGTATGCACTTAGGTATATTGATTCTGAACTTTTATAGAGTAGAAAATAAATTGACAAATAAAGAAACACAGTTAAAAATATTCTAGAGAAATTTACCATGCCGGTTACTTTCCATTTAACTATCTTTAAGATATATAGTCTAGAATGCAGAGCAAATTGGCCCCTTCATGGGCTTTGTCTTTGGGAGATTCTCATAAGTGCACTCTCGTGCCATTTCCCTGTTACAGACCAAAATTTCTGTATATAAATCCCTTAAAGACACATAGAACTAAGTAAGGCTGGCACATGTTAACAGTTGTCTAATCACTTTATAGTTTCCTGTCTTGTCTGATACACTTTCCATTCATCTAGGTTACTTTTACTTTTTAATTATTATCTAATAATATATTATTACATAGAATTTAAGCCTGTAAGACACATGAACATTATCTACCTTTTACATATCATTTATTTTCAGAATTATCTTATCTCCACAGAATATATGAATAATATTGATATTTAATATCAAGGCATCTGTGGCTGAAAGGAGGAAGCTCTTGTTCTAAATGAAAAATCAACAGTGAAATATTCTATATTTATGTTCAAATTGTGTTTGGAGAGATAAAGTTATCTGTTAAATATGACTCTATTGAAACTGTTAATTATTTTCTGGGTCAGTACCTTATTTCAATGGAGTTTGAAAGTTGTATTGATATTGGATTTTTATCTCTATTAAACCACCACTGCATAGATTAATATTTTCTCTAATATCTGATACTTTTTCCTACACCTACTGACTGAGGTTTATGTCATAAAACTATAAATGCCAAAATTTTAATTTGTGAGATTTTGATAAGCCAATGATTTTTTGCTAAGTTGTAAGGATAGGCACAAGATACAAAGGCAAAAAAATTAAAATTTATAATTATTGAAACCTTAAAAATTATTATTCAAATTAAGTATTGTATTTAAACTAAGAACAGTGATATATTTGTTTTCTGCATTATGTAAGATTCATAGTGGGAATGCGTCATGTATTAATATAGAAGCACATATGATTGTTTTTCTGATATATTAACAGATAAATATTTGTTTTTTTAAATAAATATTCCATTTGCCAACTAATCTCCTTGAGAAATTTGTATCATATTAATTATCTATTGAAAATGTTTAACATAGAGAATATTGACAAAAATACATTCATTTGAAAGCTATATGATAAATATAGATGAGTGAGAAAATAATCTAAGCAAAATTTTTATATTATTTGATTTTCGTAGAGAAGAAATACAAATTCTGTATGAAGAAAATTATTTCTATGGGTTATTCTGTGTCATATTTAAAGGGCAAGTGTGTATTTGTGTGTGTGTATACATATGAAAATTATCATATTTGATAATTATTTTTCTGAATATATTCTTTTTAAAATTAAATTTTTATATTTATTTGTGTTTATGTACATCCATGCCATGTGTGTGCAGATGCTGCAGAAGCTGGAAAGTGGCTTTAGATACCCTAATATTGGAACAACGGGCAATAGAGAGTTTCCTCATATAAATAGTGGAAACTAATCTGGGTCCTCTGGAAAAGCAGTAATTCTTAACCACTTCAGCACACTGGCTTTATTCTTTGCCATGTTCTTCTGCTAGTCTTTTTTTAAAGTTGTTTATTGGTTTATTGTCTTATTTGTTTACATTTCAAATGTCAACCCCCTTCCTGGTTTTCCCTCCAAAACCCCCATTTCCCTCACCCCTCCCAAATACTTTTATAAAGGTGGCTCCCACTCACCCACTCCCGCCTCCCTACTCTGACCTTTCCCTATACTGAGTCATTGAGCCTTCACAGGCCCAAGGGCCTCTCCTCCCATTGATATCTGACAAGGCCATCCTCTGCTACATATGCAGCTGGAGCCATGGGTCCCTCCATGTGTATTCTTTTGTTGGTGGTTTAGTCCCTGGGAGCTTTGCAGGGGGTGGAGGGTGGGGTCTGGATGAGTCACATTGTTGTTCTTTCTGTGTCGTTGCAAACCTCTTCAGCTCCTTCAGTCCTTCCACAAACTCCTTCATTGGTGTCCCAGAGCTCAGTAAGATGGTTGGCTGCCAGTATCTGCACCTGTATTTGTTAGGCTTTCAGGAGATATCCATATCAGGGTCTTGTCTGCAAGCACTTCTTGACATCAGCAATAGTGACTGGGTTTGGTGGCTACATATGGGATGGATCCCTGGGTGGGCAGTCTCTGGAGATGGCCTTTTCTTCAGTCCCTGGTCCACTCTCTGTCCCTGTATTTCCTTTAGACAGGAGCAATTCTGGGTTAAGTTTTTAAGAAAGGTAGGTGGGCCCATCTCTCAGCCAGGGGCCGTGCCTAACCTCTGGATATGGTCTCTACAGGTTCTCTCTCCCCTTTGTTGGGCATTTCAGCTAATGTCATCCCTGTTGGGTCCTAGGAGTCTCTTGTTTTCCTTGCGTCTGGGATTTCCTGCTACCTCACCCATTGCTACACAGCTCTGTTCAATTTTCTGAGCCTCTATCCATCTTCTCTGTCTCCTCCCACACTTATCCCGCCCCCATTTTTCCTCTCCTCCTGCTCTGCTCTCTTCCTCCCAAATCCCTCTCCTCGTCTACCCCTGGTGATTACTGTTCCCCCTTCTAAGAAGGTCTGAAGCATCCACACCTTGGCATTCCTTCTTCTTGAGCTTCATAGCATCTGTAAGTTGTCTTACTGATCTTCTGAACTTTTTTCCTAACCACTTACCAGTAAGTACATACTTTTTTTCTTCTTTTTTTTTTTAATTGAATTTTTAATTTACATTTTAAATGTTGTCCCATTTCCTGGCTTCCCGTCCAGAAACTGCTGTCCCACCCCCATTCAATGCTTCTATGAGGGTGTTCCCTCACCCACCCATCCTCTCCTTCCCACCTCCCAGCCCTAACCTTCCCCTACACTGGGGCATCAAGCCTTCACAAGACCAAGGACCACTCCTCTCACTGATGCTCATCCTCTGCTACATATGCAGATGGAGCCATAGGTGTACCCCTCTGTTCTCTTGGGATGGTGGTTTAGTCACTGGGAGCTCTGGGGTGTCTGGTTGGTTGATATTGTATTCTCTTTTAAAGGAATTTTTTCTTTTAATTTTGAAATTGTAATATAATTACATAATTTCTTCCTTTCCCTTTCTCCTTAAACCCTCCCATATGTCTCATCTTGCTCTCTTTTAAACTCATGGATGTTTCTCTTATGCATGGTTGCTTCGTGCATAAATTTACATAGATATGCAAATGACTGAACAATTGGTATTAGATGACCAGTTGGTGTGTTCTTCCTTAGGGAATTCTCCAGCTCTCAGTATTCTATGGTAACCTGTAGTTCTCTGTGTAGTGTTGAGGCATTATCAGCTATTTTTTTAAACATTTTATTTATTTATTATATATAAGTACACTGTAGCTGTCTTCAGACACACCAGAGAGGATATCAGATCCCATTACAAATGGTTGTGAGTCACCAGGTGGTTACTGGGATTTGAACTCAGGACCTCTGGAAGAGCAGTCAGTGCTCTTAACCACTGAGCCATTTCTCCAGCCCCCACCAGCTATTTTTATAACTCATTTTACATGGCCTATTCACAGTTATGTCACTATTTTGCATAATATTTTACAGTTAATGGGTTTTAGCATTAATTTAATAATTGAGATTTTAATAATAAAATTCATACTTAAAAAAAATAACTACAAGTATCTAGCATGTTTTAGCTGGTCTACAAAAGTACTGGTTTCTCTAAGTATTTGAAACATCACCACATGAATCAAAGTGTATTGATATAGGTCAATCCTAACCACTGAATATGATAACCTGAGTTTGATTGGTGGAAGCCACACTGTGCAAGGAGAAACCAAAGTTTTATAAGATATTTCCTAACTTCTACACATGCATTATGACATATAAATATCCCCCCACAAGACATACACAAATGGATATATTCACATGCACATATATAGCACATACATATTCTTGTGTCATACATATCACACACCTATTCTTGTGTGTGCATATGGGTGCACATATGTACACACATGCATACTCTTACACACAACAAAAATATGAGAAAAATTACACAAGTATTGTTATCTTAAAATTAAAGTATAATTACATAATTTTCTTTTTCCTCCCTCTAATGCAGTCAATGTATTTCCCTTTACTACTTTTTAAATTCATGTCATTTTACATTTCATTATTACATGTGTACATAAATAAGTAAACATATCAATACAACCTGATGATTCTGTTTATTATACTTTTATTACATGATTTAAGAACTGACATCTTGGAAATGAATAACTATTTAGGGAGCGTTTTCCTGGAGATTACTAATACTCCCTCTATAAAAAGTCTCTAGTATTTCTTTGCTTAGGGGTGAGGTCCCAGGAGATGTCTCCAAAATCCCCCAAGACAGCATGACTATTGGTGTTCTCATTGGTCAGGTCCTTTTCAGGCAGCCATGTAGTTGAGTGTTTATGGGTGTAGTTTCTCTGTGTTTTGTAAGAAAAGTGAACTCACAGCAGATTTCCTGGTCTAATAATCTTTTTGCTCCCTCTGTCAAGATGTCCTTTGAGCTGCAAGGGCAATTGTATTGTAGATGCATCTCTTGTGTCTGGGAAACTTATGATTAGCTGTTGTCTGTCTTTTGCCCAGTTGCACTTTTCTGTAATGGTCTCCTGCTGCAAAGAAAACCCTCTTTGATTAGAGGTGAGAGCTACATTACTCTCTGAGTTTAGGGACCTGAATGCCTCCTCCCCACAAACTTGCTTTCAAAGTATGAAAAGGTACAATACAACCTGCCAAAAAAAATGAAGAAACTAATAGTTCTATCCTGCAGTGCTATGATGGCACTGGACCAGAACAAAGAGCACGACAAGATATTCCTTAAGGTTCAATAGTGGCTCTTATATCTTGGCAGTTACCATTAGCTGTCTAATTGGACATAATGCCTGCTCGCCAGGAGGGAATTATGATGAGTGCTGGAGCTCTTGCTCTCTCTTGCTCTTTGTTCTTCTCTTCTCTGCTCTTGCCCTGCTCCCTGTCCCTTCTCTCCCCATCACCTCCCCTTCCCTTCACATGCCCATGACGGGCCTTTGTTCCTCCCTCCTTGTAACCTTCTCTCATTAAACCATTAAATCATTAAAAAAAATGATTAGTGCTAGAAAGCAACCCAACTTCCTTGGGTTAGTGAGTCTTAGAGGAAGCGTTCTACTTCCGCTATTCGAAACAACCGCATTTCCTAAAGACAGTGATTAAACACTAAATAGAACTCAAGTTATAACCCTGTTCAACGTAACTTTTCACTTATGGTATTTTTATCAAGGTGTGTGTGCGTGTGGTGTGTGTGTGTGTGTGTGTGTGTGTGTGTGTGTTTGTGTGTGTGTGGTGTGTGTGTGTGCATGGTGTGTGTGTGTGTGGTGTGTGTGTGTTTGTGTGTGTGTGGTGTGTGTGTGTGTGTGTGTGGTGTGTATGTGTGTGTGTGTGTGTGTGTGTGTGTGTGTGTGTGTGTGTGTGAATGTGGGTATGCATGTGTACCAGCACCTATAAAGAACAGAAGAGGGTGTTGGATCCTTAGAGCTGAAGTTACAGGTGCTTTTGTGTTGTCTTTTATGCTCACTGGAAATCAAACCTAGTCCATTGAAGCAGCAAGTGCTCTCAACTGTTGAGCCATTTCCTCAGCCCCACATATTTTAAAGAAGAATCATTCCATAGGTACGTCTTCAAACAAAAGCTGGAGTAGTCAGTCTTGATATAAAACTGATGAATATATTAACCTAGCAATTAAGGAAATAAACATCACACAGTTTTCCTTTGTTGACTTTATTCTCATGCTGCCTTCACTTTTGAGAACTTTGCAGTGGAAATAGTACACATAGTTTAGAAGAATGACTACTAGGATGAAATGAGTATTAGCTCACTTTATCCCCAAGCACTTAAAGCATAACATATTGTCTTGGGAACCAAAAAGAGAGTGGATAAAAAATGAAAGTTACCACCCTTGGCTCTGAACAGCATAAAAATTTCTCTAGAATTTCACTGCAGTAACTACTAGTACCTTAGGAAGCGCAAAAATATGTGTGCAAAAGAAATAACAAGCTACCAACTGGCCTGCTAATTCACTGTTCACTGCCTGTACATTTGGATTATCCCACATGTGAGAGTGTATTCAACCAGTGCTATCACCACTAATCTTCGGTAATTATTACAATGTAAGTAAGGTGAAAGAATCATGGTAAACTACTCAGTGTTTATTGAGGTCCATTAATAAGTGAAAAAATATTCAATTATCAAACACATAAAATAGATAGGACAAGTCTTGGAGTCAGAATATTATTATTATTATTATTATTATTATTATTATTATTATTATTATCCTTGCTTACCTCATGAAGACATGATGTAACATGGAGTTAATCAGTTTGGCAAATATATTAGATTAAGTCATGGGAGCAAGTCTCCATAACCATTGCTCTAATTTTAAATTTAGTTTTAAAATAAGAACTTTCTTTTACCTTTTATTTTCTTTTATTCTGGTTTTTCTTCTGAGACAGACTTTGACAGGACTGAATTTGAGCTCACTTTTGTTAGTATTAGCTTCTTGAATAAGTAAATGAAAGCTCTGTACTGCACGCACATTTCTGGCTCCCATTCTTCAACCATGGTGTAAATAGATTTTATCTGGTGTTCAGAATCTACCCAGAACAGAGGTCTAGATAGTAGTAGCATAATTACCTGTTTCTGTGACAATAAAATTGTATTTTATTAATTTACTGAAACTGTTATGCAATCATTGAAAGAAACTGTGTACTATATATAGATATGTAATTGCAATAGCTTGTGCCCTATAGTAGTTTATGTTAGGAGTTTTGAAGAGAATTAGTATGAAGGTGAATGGGTTAGGGAAAAATGACTATTGTAAGAAAGGGTTCCATAAAGCTCACTGGAGCCACCGTGGAGAGATCTATTACTCTGTGTAATGGATGACACAGGACTAAGATATGTGTCAGCTGTAAGGTAGTGTTGGATTGGAGGAAAGAGGTGATGGGGTGCCCTAGTAAAACAGTGAAAGGCAAGGTACAAGCTGCAGGTACAAAGGCAAAAGATGTGTTAGCTAGAGCACAGCACTTTTGGGAAAATCAAGTAATTGGCCTACTTAAATTATTTTTTTTTAAATCTCAACTGATACAGGTGCACTTTAAGATTCTGAAATCATTGAAAGGGAGAAAAATGCTTTCTGAACGCAATAATCACCTGGATGTGAGGAAAAGAAACACTGAGAAAGGTTTAAAATGCCATGGTAAGCTGCTCCAGACCTAGTGACAGCCGGCTCTGAATATGCAAGAGACCTGACGTTCTTCTTTTGTACTGGGTTGGCAATTTTAAGCAGCATATTTTGAAGTAGGATTGTCTCAAAGGGGGAGGCATAGGGCCATTTGATGAGTCAACATGAAATGTGTCTTAATTTGGAGAAAACACATAGAAAGTTATTGGAAAGGTGAGTATTATATTTTAAAATAATTGCCCTGAAGTGCTCAATTACATGTTTCTTAGTATCAACATCTGTTAGTAAGAAAATAAAGATCAGGTTCCCAGGCTCTCTAATGTACCTTTAAGTGACGAATAAAGAGATTAAACCATTTGAAGAAAGTGCATTTTGTATTTCACAGTGAAATTTTGCTGTGTAGAATTAATCAAAGGGCATTAAATAAAGAAGTGAGCTTTTACAGTCCTACTATTTCCACAGCATTTTATATAATTCTAGAGGAGTTAGTAGGAAGACTTGTAGAGCCACAGGGCATAGTTGAATAAATGACTTTTTCAATGGTTTCTTATTTTTCTCCATTAAAAAAGAAGAATAACAAAAATACTTCCTTTGTAAGTTGTAATGGATTGAACAAATTACTTTTAATTCACATGGAGTTAACTATAAATGGACACCTCTTGTCCTCTGTTTCACCCACAAATGGTGCTTTAACAACTGCTCATTATCATCTCTCTATGTATTACTGATTTGGGTTCGAGGTAAAAGTGAGTCACCAAACACCAATGTAAATTATATAGCCATGCAGTAGAGGTTCTATCTATCTATCTATCTATCTATCTATCTATCTATCTATCTATCTATCTATCTACATATTGATTTATCAATCTATCAATATATCAATCTATCATACATACATATATAATATATCATATATATGACTTAATAATGTTCAAACTCTCTATATGTGTACATATGATTGATAAACTTGATTTTAAAGGATTCTAACGTGTAAAGGTATTGGAAGAACTTTCTATGGGCAGATGTGGTAAGAAGTTGAAATAAAGTAAGACACTGCAGAGGCTCCTGTATCTTGTATTCTTCCTGAGGCTGTTTTAGGCTCAACTAGAATATGATTTCCTTGATGGAGAGAGAGCGTCCTGGAAAATTATCCAACTCTGTGCTAGGAACCCGAGGTCAAGATGGCCCAGTTAAAATTTTAGCTTTTGTAAAATTGCTGGTTCAAGCCATATCTCCTCCCTCTTGCTTCTGTTGATCACACCTAGCTGTGGTTTTGTTTTTGTCTTTAAAATCCAATCACCTTAAATACCAAGTGTTATACGTGGTCCTGAATACCTGAGAAAAGTCCCAGTTTATAAACTGTGTCTGAGTGGTTAACCCTAGTGGTCTCCCCATAACAAAATGATTAAAAGTACCTAGTTTTTAATGTGTATATCAGTATGAGAAAATGAGTCAGCATAGTATTAACCAGTAAAGAAAGAATAGTTTGTTGGTTTCTGAAAGATCTGTGAAAGGCTCAGAGAGATATAAGTATCCTGAGTGCTTAAAATTCCAAAACACTAACTAGCTTCAACAACACATCAGATTGTTAGTATTTATATATTTAAGTTTTTATCTTGAGTAGACAACAATAATACTCTCATGGTTTAAAACTCGTTAAGTTCTAAAGGATAAGAGGGTAATATTAGCCCACAATCTCTGTGTTCAACCCAATTTTCAAATGATTAATTGAACATCATTCAAAATAAAATTGTACAACGACAATCAAACATAATTTTTGCATTTTGTTATATATGATAGCATATCATATAGTCTTTTGAGTCTTTTCATGTATAGTAAAAAATAGAACTTGAGAATCAACTTGAATGTTAACAATTTTATTCTTTTCTTTAAATCATCTTTAATCTTTTTTAGAGTCGAATCGTTATCTCCCTCCAGGCCCACCCCTTGATAGTTCCTCATTCCATTCTTTCTCCCCCATCTCTAAGAGGATGTCCCCATCCCACCCCCCCTCCCTCAAGCCTGCATCTTCTCTCACTGAGGCTAGTCCAGGCAGTCCTCTGCTGTATGTTTGTTGGGGACCTCACATCAGCTAGTGTATGCTGCCTGGTTGGTAGATCAGTGTCTGAGCTATCTCACTTGTCTGGGTTAGCTGAGACTGCTTGTCTATGTGGTGACCCTCCTCAGCTTCATCCAGCCTTTCCCAAATTCAACCACAGGGGTCCCCTGTTTCTGTCCATTGATTGGGTGTAAATATCTGCACCTGAATCTTTCAGCTGCTTGGTGGGCCTCTTGGAGGGCCGCCATGCTAGACTCCTGTCTGTTAGCACACCAAAGCATCAGTATCAGTGTCAGGCCTTTAGTCCTCCCCTTGAGCTGGATCCTAATTTGGGCCGGTCACTAGACCTCCTTTCTCTCAGTCTCCTCTAATTTTGTCCCTGGAGTTCTTTCAGATATGGACCATTCTGGATCAGAGTTTTTGACTGTGGAATGGCAATCCCATCACTCTACCGGATGTCCTGTCTTTCCACTCGTGGTGGATTCTTCAAGTTTCTTCTCCCTCCTGTTGGGCATTTCATCTATGGTCCCTCCCTTGAATCCTGAGAATCTCTTACCTCCCAGGTCTCTGGTAAATTCCAAAGGGTCCCCCTACCTCTTATGTCCTGAGGTTGCCTGTTTCCATTCTTTATGCTAGCTGAGGACATACACAGACCATAATGCTTCTGACACTCCAGGTTTCATGTTTAAATAGTAGAGACCAACTGGAATGGCTATGGGTTATGTAATTGACGCATATTTATTGAGTAGGTTATCATTTTATTGCTGAATCTACCCTAGAGGCAGTTAATATTAGATGAAAAATAGGCAATCTTAAGTTATTGATGTAATAGGGGAAATAATTTAATCTGATAGAATTTGTATGAAAAAATGCTAATGCAATATGCACAAATAATCATGAATCTTTACAATATTCTGATCCCATTAAAGTTTCCTGAAAAACAGCAAAGGTTCTTACACAAAAAACATGCTAAGGGATGCTTATATCTTCTACTGTGGACAGGTAAGTAGAGCCTGTCTCTCCAGTTGGGTGTTTTCAGGAAATAGAAATTTCCAGGTGGACACATAGGTAGACACTCCCAGTCTTGTCAAGGAGAACTTGAGTTCTACAGTTGTCACTAAGAGAAAACTAAAAGGGAAAGTTTCTGAGATTTAATTGAATGTGTGAGGAACCATTATTCCAAACGAAATGCATAATACCAATGAAATCTGAAAACAGAAAAAAACAAACAGAACAGGTTGGTTTTCCTTGAATCTAAATCTAAAAGATATATGTTGAGCTTCTATTGTGCACCACATCCTGCATAAGATTCTGAAGACTCAAGATTAATCCAAATGTGTTTTTTAAAATCAAACAACAGAGACTATGTGTTAAATGACTTAGTTTCAATATGTGCAGTGTCAAGAAAGACCACTTTTCCTATAATTTAGCCAAAGGGAATTTATCATAGATTGATTTCTAGAGTGGCTGTACCAGTTTGCAATCCTACCAGCAATGAATGAGGCTTCCTCTTTTTCCACATTTTCACCAGCATGTGCTGTCACTTGAGTTTTTGATCTTAGTCATTCTGGTTGGTGTTAGGTGGAATCTCAGAGTCATTTTGATTTTGGATTTCCCCAATGACTAATAATGTTGAACATTTCTTCCCGGCCATTTGCAATTCCTCTGTTGAGAATTCTCTGTTTAGTTCTATGCCTCATTTTTTAATTGGGTTATTTTTTGTTTTCAGTCTTAACTTCTTGGGTTCATTATATATTTTGGATATTAGCCCTCTGTTTGCTAGGATTAGTGAAGATCTATTACCAATCTGTAGCCTGTCCATTTGTTGATGGTTTCCTTTGCCTTATAAAAGCTTTTTCATAAGGCTTCATTTGTCATTTGTTGATCTTAGAGCCTGAGCCATTGGTGTTCTGTTCGGGACAGTTTCCCCTGTGCGAATGCATTCAAGGATATTTCCAACTTTATCTTCTATTAGATTTAGTTTATCTGGTTTTATGTTGAGGTCTTTGATCTACTGTCACTTGAGTTATGTGCAAAGTGATAAACATAGATCAATTTGCATTAGTGTATTGGGAGACTACCAGTTAAACTGAAAGACCACTGGGGTGGGGAAGACCCCCACTCAAATCTTGAGACAACACAACCCCCCAAGAACTCATGAGAAACCGGTCTTGATGTAATGAACAAGAGGTGTATTTGAGGAACCAGAGCACTGGGGACAACACGTATCTCACACAGGAGACAGAGGAGTCGAGCCAAATTAGGGGAAGGTATTTATAGGGAAAATTACATAGGTAGTTGACAACAGTTACACAAAGCAATTTCATTGGTTTGTAACTTGGATTCAGTTCAACTCTAGACCACCCTGCTTCTGGGGCAACCTGACCCTAATTCTCGTTGTTCTCAGGACTGTTGAGTCATGCCTTATTGAGGCCAGATGGTTTGTGGTGGCTATAGCCAGGCTACTTCCCCAAAACATGTTATGTTATTCTTTGCTGTGAGGTGCACTTGTCCTCACAGCAGGGTCAGTGGGGATAGTTTAAAATCTTTATTCTTTCAAAACCAGCAGCATTAATTGAAGATGCTTTCTTTTTTCCAGTCCATGGTTTTGGCTTCTTTGTCAAAGATCAAGTGTCCATAGGTAAGTGAGTTAATTTCTGGGTTTTCCATTGGAATCCATTGATTGAACTGTCTGTCTCTATACCAATACCATGTGGTTTTTATCACCATTGCTCTGTAGTATAGCTTGAGGTCAGGGATGGTGATTCTTCCAGAAGTTCTTTTATTGTTGAAAATTCTTTTCATTATCCTTTTTTTTCCATATGAAGTTGAGAGTTGTTCTTTCCATATCTCTTAAGAATTGTTTTGGAAATTTGATGGGGATTGCATCTGTAGATTTTTTTCATCTTCTGAAGTCTTATTCAATTTTTTTCGGGGACTTGAAGTTTTTGTTCCACTGATTTTTTAGTTGCCTGGTTAGCATTATACCAAGCAACTTCAAACTATTAAAGAAGGAAACACATCTGATCACAATGACCTTTCAGTCTCACAGAGGTGTTTAGAGTCAGGACAATAAGTCATTCCTCTCCTCCTCCTCTTCCTCCTTCTCCTATTCTTCCTTCTTTTCTTCCTCCTATTCCTCCTTCTCCCCCTTCTTTTCCTTTTTATTTTCAAATTTATTTCATAGTTTCTTTTCCAAAGCAACAAAATGACAATTTTATTTTTAAAAGCCCATCTAAACTTTAGCCTATAACAAGTTGTCAGGGCCCACCTGTCAATTTCAGAAATAAATATTTTTCTGATATAGTGAGAAAGAAAATGTGACTAAAAGGAGATAACGTGGCATTGCATGCCCAAATTCCTGAAACACCACCATTTAAGAGTCTGTGATTGGGATGATTAAAAGGATGAGGGCAACCTGGCCACCACTGTGAGTTCAGGTGAGTCTGAGCTAAATAGAAAACCTTTCCTCTCCCAAGAATAGAGTAAATAAGCACTCCTAGTGTGGAACAATAGGCCTTTGATAATAGCTCTCAGGAGGCAGACATAAGTGAGTTCCTGTGTGTTTGAGTTCAGCCCGTTCTATACCTCAAGGCTCTGAGCTCGCCAAGGCTACATAACCCTGTCAGTACAATGTAAAACTTCATAAAATAAAAAAATAAGAAAGTGAATAAGAATTACACTTGAAACAATATCAGTCATTGTGATTTTAGGAAAAAACTTGAGAGTGTACTATCATATAAAAATCAAGTAAATTCATGTACCCAAAGATAATAGGAAGCAATAAAGGACATTTAAAGGTCAAGAAAGTATGGACATCCAGAATGAGTCAACTAAAGGTTGCAGATAACAGATATCTGTGTAGATTAGCATAAACAGTGAACATGACTATGCATGTGTGTAACTATTATGTAACTATTTCTGAACAAATGCTGCTCCTGTTGATTCCGTATGAATTTGCCATTGGGTCCAAGAGTGCGTGCAAATGGATAAAGCATGTAGCATCTGCATATGAAATCTCACATTTTCTTTCATCTCCTTACTACCCCACTATCATTCTTCCCTGGCTGGAGAGCTCAGACTTCATGATATCGCAGTACTCTTATGCTGAAATCCTAACAAGTAGGAAGTGAAGCCTGAATCCTAATGTAGAAGCACTGTTAAAAACTTTCAGATGCGTGGATTTTCTCATCATACGAAAAACACAGAGAACACCATCCGAGAACCACAAATGCAGTCCATTCCCGTGCCTTTGAATATAACACTGACTTAATCATGGATGTCCTGACTCTCAAAACTGTGAAAATTAAAGCCCATAATTCCGAAGCTATTCACTCAACAGTATTTACTTATAGGAGCCTGGTGGACTTAGAACAGTCCTTTTCTTTAATTTTATTTTTTTTAAGTTTGAATTCAGCTTGAACAAGCCACACATTGCTTACAGAGTATTTCAAAGTAAAAGTAGGCTTGCCAGACAGATATGCCCAGGGCTCTGAATGCAATCATGGTTCACTCTGCCTCATGTCTGATATGCATGTTTCAGTTCATTTCTTGTTATTATAAATAATTAATTAGCTATTATATGGAATTCCCAGCGTTCCCTGAAGATAGGAATTCACAAGCATGTCCCTGCATCGTGGGTGCATATGCTAGTAAGTGTTGATTTTAGGAGTCAAGGATATGGTTCAGGAAGTTATTCAGAGTATATTAATTAGCTGTTTTTCATTAAGCAGTACTGTAAGAATTATTGGCAACAGCATATTAACTTGGGGAAGATCTGATTTACCACTCATCATATAAAACAAAACCAAACATTATTGGGTACAAGTCTGAAATCTCTGCTATGCTAATTACTTTTAGTAATTACTAATCAACTCCAATATTAATAAACTAACATATGCAGTAAGCATAATGAGTGTAGGGGTCACAGTGTGATGTTTATTTGTTTATGTTTTCATTTGGTCTGTAGAGTTTAGAGATGGAACAAATGTTTGCTGTGTCTTCTCTTATCTTTGAAGAATGACACTGGACAAGATAAAATGCAGCTTGCACAAAGTGACATTTCTAAATACTAAGTAAGAAAAGTGTAAACAAAGAAAAAAGTGTCTCTAGAATTCATCTATCGGGAAAAACTGAATGTTTTAACTTGTTATTATTTGTTCATCTTGCTTGAACTGATTATAAGTATATAAATGATCTGCCAAAATGTAAAAGAACAGTTTGTCTTTCTGAAATTCTCAAAATAAATTTTCCCAAACCAAGCATATGAAAAGTGCCTAAGGAGCAAGTTAAAATGAAAATAATTAAAATACTGTAAAGGACATATTGGAACTCATGATTTGCTACTCAAGGGGACATTTATGTATATAAACCTGAATTTCCCAGCTCTAATAAGTTTCCCACCTGTCTTAGTTAGGGTTTTACTGCTGTGAACAGACATCATGACCAGGGCAACTCTTATAAGGGCAACACTTAATTAGGGCTGGTCTACAGGTTCAGAGCTTCAGCCCATTATCATTGAGATGGGACATACCAGCATCCTGGTAGGCATGACACAGGAGGAGCTGAGAGTTCTACGTCTTCATCTGAAGGCTGCTAGAATACTGGCTTCTAGGCAGCTAGGATCATGGTGTTAAAGCCACAGTGACACACCCACTCCAACAAGGCCACACATTCTAGTAGTGCCACTCCCTGGGCAAGCCTATACAAACCATCACATTACCCCATTTTTTTTTTTAATCCCGCAAGGTATATTTCTCCCTCTCACCTGAAAGGAATTTGAGATTCACTTCGCTTAATTTGCTTCTCTGTCCTAAACACTGTCACAAGATCTGGCAGCAGACATATAAAATGTACTTTTAATATAAATTACTGGATAGATTGAAGAAACAAATGAAAAAAAGTAATAATCTCATGAATATTCAAAGAAAGTCATTAAAATAGTATACCAAGATCCTTCAGTAATGAAGTGAACGGAACAATTAAACAAAGGAAAGAATTTGAGAAAAGCATCTAGGAAAATAAAATGAAATCAGGGAAGAAAAAGTTTGCTAAGATACGAAACTGAAAGCTTTCCTGCATAAAAAGACAAAAATATTTCTATATTATTCCTACATCATAGAAGTCTATTAATTAACATGTATTAATAAGTTTTTGGAGTCTGATACCAAAAAGTTTATTTTTGCACATTTAAACACAGGAAAACTTTGGAGAAGAGTTCCCATGTGACAGTTATTGCAAGGCTTTAGACAAGACTACATAGAAATTCCTTTGCAAAGGGCATATCTTCGTCAAACCACCTGTGTCCTTTCCCATTAGTTTCATTGACTGAGAAACAATGCTCTGGATAAGGACAAAGGGAAAATGGGTTTGGAATAAGCTCAGGATAAGGACCTAGGGGGGATGGGTTTATAATAAGCACGATAGCAAAGCTCAATTGCAAAAGCCTGGGACCTCTTCAATGAGTTCCTGTCTTGTGACTGAGAAAAAAATGGCTAGTATTCTGGAGAACGAAATGAGGTCTGGCTTACAGAATAGCAAAGATTAAGAGGCATTAATACATCTAATCCCAATCTTCTGGATGGAAAAGGGGTATTTCCTTGATGCACAAAGTCTGCATTTTCAAGAGTGCTAGGTATAGGCATCTGGATCTTGTGTTCTTCTACAACTTCACACGCACGATACACTCCACTAATAGTTTAATGAAATAAGAAAAAGAAAATTCAAAAAAGTACATTTGTACAGAGATCCAAACAGTCCTTGAGTTGGTCCAGGCTTATTTGTTTTCTATGTTTTAAGCAATTCTCCTTTATTTCATTTTATGCCACAGGCAAAGAGAATGACAAGTAAATACTGTGAGTTATCTATGGGGAGGAATCAATCACTGCGAGGGCAAGTCTTCAGAGAGTAGTTGTTAGTATTTTAGTAAAAACTAAGGATAAAGTGCTGCTGTTGAGATGACTCAGTGGAAGGAAGTGCCTGGAAAGTTGATGGCTTAAACTCATGCTCTGAGATCCGCATGACATCAGGATTACTGAAATTGGTTTCTGTTCTCCATAGGCATTCCACGGCATGTTGGACATACATGAACACACACACACACACACACACACACAGAGAGAGAGAGAGAGAGAGACATAGAGACATAGAGACATATACACACACACACAAACATACACACACACACAAACATACACATAGATACACACACAAACACATGCTCATCATACATTAATGTAATAATTTTATTAGTAAACAAATGTAAGGGTAGGAATGAGGATGATACAGGTCTGTGAAAGTAGCATCGAATGGAGTGCAATAACCCTGAGGGAGATTCCAGTCCTCTCCTGAAATATGATTCTATATCAGAGACTCAGAAAAGCAGACTGCAGCACTAGCACCCAGAGTCCATAGATTTCAAATCCTGGACCCAGCTTTTTTGTGTGTTGTCGTTACTAGCTCACAGCTTTGGAGAACATTGTAAGTGATGGTGCAAGCTCCAATAGTTCAGGAGTCCCTGAAGTAGAGTAAGAGTTTCAGTTTCATTGATTCATCAGTTTCGGTCTATATCTCCATAATTCTTCTGGAAAGCAATCAAGATATTAGAAAATGGGCCAGTGTCAGAGTCTCAACTAAGGCAGTAACAGTGTCAAAGGAGCAGCCTTTGCAAGGGAGCAGACAGAAAGCAAAGCCCATGGTCCTCCTATATTATATAGGATATGATAGTCAATAGTCATGTAAAGCATCAGTTCCCTTGAACATTTGTTAAACCAAGTTAAAAACAAAACAGAAAAAACAAAAAACAAAAACCAGGACGATAATCAGGACATTGTAGGACTATTCTGAAATATGTAAAAGGGAACTGTGTTGTAGGTTAACCTTGGCTACATAGGAGGCCATATCTCAAAATCACTAGTGGTCAAACTAAGAGCAGAGACAGCAGCAGCAGAAAGAACAGGATCAACCTTTGTGAAAAGGGTGAAGATCATCTGCCAAACAGTGACCTACTTCCAGATGGCAAACATGTAGAGGGAAAAGTCTATTACAAGATTTGGGAATCTAGGAAGAGGAAGCAAGTCACAGAATTCTTTCTTCACAGAGCTAATTTTTCCTCTCATAATTGCATATTTTTGTATGTGCACACTTCCCTTTGTGGTTCCATGGGGATTGCAGTATCCCGATCTGGCTGGGAAGAGGTGGGGAAGCTTCTCCCAGGATTTTAATGTTACAGTTCTTTTAGGTGGCACAGTGAAACGACTCTCTTAGACAATGCTCAGTGAAACAGCTTATTCACTTTCTAGGCGTGAACAACGTTTATGTATACCTTTGACAGTGGGAAAGGGGTTCAAGTGAATGTTCCTCCGCTGGGGCATAAGGTATTGGGTATGTCTCATTTGCATGGAGGAACATTCCATCTGCTTGCCACGCGGGTTCTTATCACGTGAAAGGAAGTATAGGATAACTGGGAGTGGACGGAGCTCACTCAAGGCTTTGTCAAGAAACTAGTAATTCAGAGTGATTAAAGCATCATGGGTTAAAATGTCTACTGACAAAATGATAACCAATAATTATAGAAAACAATGGTGGAATGAAGGCTACATATTTAGGTTGCTCTTGAGCCTTATTTCCTGCCTCCTAGCTGCCTGTGATACATGGTCTGTAGGATCAGGTTTTCCAGCAAAGTGTACTTATAGGAAAATCTGTCACAGTTTCTACTGCTGGGGAAGCAATGTAGGGAACTGCTGACTAGGCATAAATTGAGATAATTTTCTCCAATGGAAATTCCAATGTGTAACAGTATAGATTTCCTCTGAAATATAAATTCCCCTACATTAGAGAAGTACAACTCAACTGTGAATGAGGGAGAGAGAACCAGAGGGGTGTTAAAAGTTCCTTCTTTACTCACCCAAAGAAACAACAGGCAAGTTGCTCAGTCTTCTATAATTCTAAGAGTAAGGACAAAAGGAGGGGAGGAAAGATATTAACCTTTGAAAATATCAAGTATGTTTCATCCCGTGTAAATATCGCTCTTTTCATTCAGCATTCACAACTGTGCTTCAAGAAGACACTCAAATCTATGCATTATAGATGAGGAAACTGAACTGTCATATGGCAACTTCTCAGATCTCAGATTGGAAAGGACAGTGCAGGGTCATGGACATGTCTTAATGGCATGGAGAGCTGGAGGCTGTATGCTTCCCTCAGGACCACAGGCTTACCAGAAAGAAAGCATCTTTCTTCATATCACTGGTAGCCTATACAGGGTTATAAATAATGTGTGTATATGTATGTATAGTATTGTGTAAATTGTGTGTGTGCATGTGTGTGTGTGCATGTGTGTGTGTACATGCACACATGGACATTCATGTGCCCATATTTGAGGACATGAAAAAGGGAAAAAAAAAGGAAGATGAAGAAGTGGTAAACTGAGAGGCATTTTAATGCTTTTTAACTCATTAGATGGAAAGAAAAAATTATAAATACAAATGGGAGAAATTGAAAATATGATCCATCTCTTGAAAAAAAACCTCCTTATTGAGTTTTGCTTTCATTCTATTGGACTTACAATGTCCACTGAAATATTTAAAATGAAAGACGAGAGTTCAGCATTTGTTTTACTGAGAAATCTTACAGAACTGCCACTAAGTTTATACAGGATAATTATTTAAAATATTCTGTATTGGTGAAATATAAAAGCAGACCAGTGATTAATTCTGAAGGGCATACATTTATGAAAGTATAAACTACTTGATAAAATGCATCCTACTCATTTGAAAGGAGGCATTCTTCAAAGGAATAAAAGAAAATAGATTGTTTTAGCTCTTGGATTAGCTCAAGGTCTCAATGGTCTTATATTCAAGTTTGTGTGCCACATTCAGTTATGTTTCTCAATGTATCATAATATTTCCAAAAATATTTTGTAAAGGGTAAGTAGTTTGACCATTTTAACAGGCAATGTGTGTGTGTGTGTGTGTGTGTGTGTCTGTGATCGTGCTTTGCATATTTACTTATTAGTGTAAGTATGTACACATGTGCATGTGGTTGTGCATATGTAGACTTATGTTCATGTAGGTACGTAGGCACCCATGCTGTGTGTATGTATGTGGAGGTCAGAGGTAAATTATATCCTTTTTATTGATCTTTCTTTTTTTTATTTTCTAAGGCAAGTTTACTGTATCCAAAGCTTGCAAAGACAGTTTGGTTGACTAGCCACTGAGTTGAAAGAATATTCTTGTCTCTTCCCCTGTCATTCCCAGTTCCCCATTTCTAGGGCTGGAAACATAGCATTCATTCTACCCAGCTTTTTATGTGGGTTCTAGAAAAACCAAACTAAATTCCTCAATTTTGTCTTGCAGGTGGTTTACAATGTCAATGAAATCCTTAGCCAATTTGAAACATGATCTAATTGTTGATTATCACCTAAATAAGTGTTTTATTTGATCTGTTATAGTATTATAGCATTACTCTTCATATTCCATCACTATATTAAGAATCCTGTGGAGAGCTGTTTGAATACAGTGTTTCTTTACTAGGGATGGTTTGCTCCAAACTCATTGGGCATTTGACCTGGTATAAGCACAAGTTTAGTTGTTACTACAGCATTTGATGAATAGGATACCCATCACAAAGATTTTCTCAACCCTAAATTTCAAAAGTGTCAAGGTTACCATCAGTGGGAGGGGAGATGCTTGGGCCTGTGGAGATCTGATACCCTAGAGGAAAAGAATGCTAGAGGGGTGAGGCAGAAGTGGGTGGGGGAGCACGCTCTTAGAGGCAAAGGGGATGGGGATAGGGTAGGGGGCTTATGGGGGATATCAAAAAGAGGGGTGACATTTGAAATGTAAATATATAAATGATTAATAAATATAAAAATGGCAACATTTACTTAGGTAAATGTTTGTGTTCTGTGCTAGCATTATTAAACCTAGACATCTACTTTTTCTATCAATTCATCATATGTCCCTTCATGAGTCATTGTGATCTCATTAACCCAGGTGCATTAATGCTAAGCTATGTAACACAAATTTCATATTAGCAACAATATTTCTTTTCTTAAAGATCTTCAAAGGGAAAGAAGACACATTGAAAAGACACTGGACTGGCCCTGGAGAGAGCTCAAAAGTTAAGAGGACTGTCTGTTTTTCCAATGTCTTGAGTTCAATTCCCAGAAACAACTTGGGGCTCATAACCATACTAGGATCTTATACCTCTTGCTGGTGTGTATGCAAATAGAGTATTCATATAAATGAATAAATCGTAAAAAAAAAAAAGGGAAAAACATGGTCTGTTGGAAAGAGCTCCTTTCAAGGCAGGATGTTGCTTGGATTAACTTTTGCTTTTATTGATGGCCTAAGAATGAGTTGCAGGAGTTTCCACAGAAGGAAGACAAGTGCAGAAAGCTTAGGTAACAAATTAAAACAGCTAGATGAAAAGAGAAAGCAAGAATAAAGAGATGTGTCCAGGGAGGTAAGAGAATTGGTTTATGAGGACATTCATGTGGATGAAGACACAGCCTGGGGCAGTTCTTTGATTCAAGTTCAGCTGCCCTGTGGGGTTAAAGTGATGCCTGAAGGTACTGTTTTGGATGTGTGAAGAGCAGTGTCACTGGAACGCAGTCCAGGGAGTTTCAGACTTATGATGGAAACTATTTTCAAAGAAGGAAACTGACCCTTAACCAAAAATCCTGATTCATTAACTATGGGTTGGGGCCTGAGAAAGTCCACTCCAGTAACCTCACCTTATTGATTCCAATTCTGAGGGTCATAAGAAGTCAAACACTGAAGGTAGCTGATGCTGAAACAAAGAAAAGGCATGCTTCATTTGCTTCTCTCCCCTGGTAGTGTGTACTCCAGTTCTATGAAATATTAGAAAATTATTTTTGAGTTTCTTAAAGTTAGTGTTGTAAAACTTTTTGTTTATACTACCAAAAAATACTCAGATATAAAACTAGCATTGAAATGATTTGTAATTAAACCTTCTTTCTTTGGGACTGACATTTGATGCTAATTTTAAAGAGTATGAGGTTATGATCTTCTAATTCCATTCTTTTCTATTTCTGAGGTCAAGACATACAATATCATCCTGAGATGGACACTGAACATGCCTTGAATTTCATGAAAGCTGTGCATCTCTAGATTACAAACATCTTTACATCCTTCAATCAGGAGCACTGGCCATCTCTGCTATGAGGTATCTAGTGTCTGAGTTCCAGTATCTCTTCCTGTTTCTGGGCATAAGGTACTGAGACCACAGAAGACTGGCTGAACACACTGCCCTAGTTGCAAACTCTGTACCTAGTGATTAGCTGTCTCTCATCCTCCATAGAACAACACCAATGATGTCTGTGTTGTCTTGTTAATTTCCCTCCATTTCAGATTTGTTTACATTTATGTCCTGATTTCACATTTCAACTGTGCATCAGGTTATTTATAATGGATTTTTTCATGGATATTCCTTCTTCTATATCTAAGTCCTATAACCATATATTTCATTGAAAAGCTTGGTCATCTAATATTTATAGAACATAATCCTAAAACTGCAATATTAAGGCAAAAATTATGTCTTTCAACTCAATTGTTCCTACTTCATGCACATTTTGTGTGTGTGTGTGTGTGTGTGTGTGTGTGTGTGCGCACGTGTGTGTAAATTCACTTCCAAATGTATGCGGAGAGTAGGTGTTCATAGGTCACCCCACAGGAGTTTGTTCTCTGTGTGGAAACTGTGTAGGTTTTGGAATAGAAGTGATCTTTTAGTAAATGGATGGAACTAGAAAATATCATCTTGAGTGAGGTAACCCAATCACAAAAGAACATGCATGATATGCAATCACTGATAAGTGGATATTAGCCGAAAAGCTCAGAATATCCAAGATACAATTCATCGACCACATGAAATGCAAGAAGAAGAAAAACCAAAGTGTAGATGCTTCAGTCCTTCTCGGATACTCAAAGGAAGAAATACAGAGACAAAGTATGGAGCAGAGACTGAAGGAAAGGTTATCCAGAGACTGCCCTACATGAGGATCCAGGCCACATGCAGTCATCAAATGCAGACACTATTGGGGATACCAAGAGGTACATGCTGGCAGGAGCCTGACATAGCTGTTTTCTGAAAGGTTCTGCCAGATCCTGACAAAATACAGAGGTGGATGCTCGCAGCCAACCATTTTACTGAGAACACAGTCCCCAATGGAGGAGTTAGGGAAAGGACTGAGGTATCTGAGGGGGTTTGCAACCCTATAGGAAGAACAATATCAACCAACCAGAAACCCTAGAGCTCTAAGGAACTAAATCACCAACCAAAGAGTACACATGGAGTGACCCATGGCTCCAGCCATGTATGTACCAGAGGATGGCCTTGATGAGCTTCAATGGGAGGTGAAGCCCTTGGTCCTGGTTTGATGCCCCAGTATAGGGGAATGCCAGGGTGGGGAGGCCAGAGGGAGTGGGTGGGGGGATGGAATAGGAGGTTTCCGGAGGGGAATCAAGGAAGGGGGATAACATTTGACATGTAGATAAAGAAAATATCAAAAAAGCGGCAGGGGGGACAGAAAGGGAAAAAATGAAGTGATCTTTTCAGGCTTGGCCTCAGGTGCCTTAAGACACTGAGTGAGTTCAGCAGACTGCATATTCTATTTTAAGCTACATGGTACAGGTCCCATCACAGGCCTAAAGAGAAAACTTCACTTCTGACCTCCATGCCTCAGCTCCACACTTGCTAATAGGCCCTTCTTGAACAATCAATGCAGGCTTTATGATTTAGCTGAGAGCTTCTGCAGTCCATATAAGCTAACTCCCCAAATTTTTCTTTCAGAAAATTGATTTTCTTTATCTGATACTTAACATATTGAACAGAAACCTAGATAGATTATACATAATGTCGGTTTTTCAGTTATATAAACATAAGGTTAATATCATATTCAAATCTTTTTAGAAAATGCTCATTCACAATGCCCGTTTGTTACCCATTTCTTTGGCATTTAGATGCTCGTGATAGGTATGTTTAATTTCTTGGAATTTAAAATATTTTCTAGTTCTACATGGAGGCATGGTGTTTTGGACAAAAAGACAAATAGCTTCTTTGTGGGTGACACAATTCAACTCAGGACGATGCAAACAATGAAAATAGGAGAGTACAAGCTGATTCCACCTTTCCTTGCTTCTGCTCCGTTTCACAGCATCACATTCCTGCAATGGTCCTCCTTAAGACCATGACGGCCCAAGCAATACCGCAGAGAGGATGCTCTTTTGAATTCACTGATATCTCTCTCTGTTCTTCTCTATGTGTATACAGCCTACAGTAATCAATGTCTACTCTTTCCTCAGTTTCTGCACGTCAACCCTTCAATTGTTATTTTTCCTTTCGCAAAGATCTATAAATGTTTACCAAAAAATTAAGTCACTTAGAGACTTTAATTTGTCCCAAAGTGGTGAAAATGTCTGGACTTTCACTATGGTTACCATATCCCCAGTGACTTGAAATATGTAATTTTTGCTTAAAATAGTCAGTCATGGTCCATTACAAATCATTTATAAAGTTAAGTTTTCCAACTAACTCATAAAGAAAGAATAAAGACATAATGGCTAGAAAAAAATCACTTTTTTGACCTAACAAGACTCTCTCTCTGTAAAATAGCCAAATGATTTCCTGCAATGTGAATTCACTCCTAAATTCCTTTCAAATGTCCTTTTCTGGGATCTGTTTGCTTCAGTTGCTTTTGTAATCCTGACAAAATCACCCTTAATGATTTCCTCCAATCCAGACTAGAGATCTCTGCCTATGGCTCACCATTTCTGCCTTTTTCCTTATGTACCCATTGCTACCCATAGCCTTGAGCCACAGACTTTAAGTTCCTTCATGATGTCATATGTCAACCTATCTGTCAGATGAGTCAATTCTGAACTACATTTGGTGTTTTATATAGGGCCACACACGCAACTATTGAATTGTCAGAACAAAGTAAAAGTTTAATTCTTTGCCATGTTACTTCAAAACAGAATCAATTTTATGAGAGATTGTTCAAACAGAAATGTGTTTGCCAAAAAGTTTTTTTTCTTTTACTAAAACTTTAATTCTGCATATGAGAAGAACAGAAGAATGCAATGGTAGTTTAGCTTGAAATGAGGATAGAAACAGCAAGAGAACAAAAACCAGAGGTGTTTTTTTATACACAGAAAATTTGAATTTAATATTTCAAAACCCCCAAAATTAAAATAAATATTAGGTGAAAACATTAACTTGTAGGCATATATTTTTTGCAACCTACTTTAAAGAGGGTCCAACCTCTCCTCTAGACCACCAGCCAGCAGAGGTAGTAGAAGAGAAAAATCATTAGGATGTGGGAGAAGTGCACTTGTTCAGCAGTAGTTCTTGGGAGTGAAGTAGATCTGATCTTCTTTGACAGCAGTTTAGTCCTGGAGAAAACAGCAGATATGATTTAGCAGCTGCAGACCAGTCCTCTGGACAGGCAGGCACCAGGCAGCTGTAGCTCAATCCTGAAGAACTTGCCGGGCTCACAGGAACCTTACAAGCAGTTCTTGTGCAAGTTTCCCTCAATGGCAGCGGCGACGCAAGTTGAGCTCAACAATGCTATATAAGGAAAACTTATACATTGTTTGTCTTTTGCAAAGAGTAGTGAGGCAGAGCAAATCAAACCAATGCTCAGTGCTCACATTACTTCATTAAATAGCCTTTCACGTGTTTGCTATAACCAAACTTCTTTTCACCTGTGTCTGCTTCAGGAAAACAGCGTTTCCAATGCTTGCATTAGCTGACATCCTTTGACCTGTGTGCCCCAGCCAAACATCATTTGACATAACTAACTTTCCAAAGAATCTAGAAGTTTCTACTCCACTAACTTTTTAAATTTCAATTTAATTTAATTTTATATCTAAACTGTCAGCAAAAATAGGTAGGATATTGGGTGATTGCTAAGCCCACTGGTTTCCATTTACTCATGTATAAAGAACTTATCCTGATGTTTGCCATGCAATATGCTGGTTTGAGTAGGTTTGCCCCCCATAGTTTCATGTGCTTGAATGCTTTTCCATTGGGAGTGGCACTGTTCCCAAGTGTGGTCACATTGGAGGAGGTGTGGCCTTGTTAGAGGACGTGTGTCACTATGGTGTTGAGGCTTTGATGTCTTAAATACTAAAGTTATTCCTACTGTGAAACAAATCCTGTCTCCTTCTGCTACTTTCGGATCAACACGTCAAACTCTTGGATTCCTCTGCACTGAGTCTGCCTGTGGGACATCATGCTTCCATGCATGACGATAATGGACTACATCTCTGAAACTGTAAGCCAAATCCGATTAAACTTTTTTTATTTTTTTAAATAAGAGTTGCTATGGTTATTGTATCTATTCCACAGCAATGGAAATTCTAAGACAAAATGCTTGTGACTTCTTCCCTAACCTTTCTTTTTGTTGAATATTCAGTCATTCAACAATTGTCCATCACCCTAATCCCATCTCCCTATTAATCCTTCCAACATCTCCTATGCTTCTATTCACTTTACTACACTCTGCGGATATTAGCTTTACTTAATCATTGATGAACAGCTTAATTAGAGTATTAATGAACTACTGTTTACAAATGTTGACACTCATCCTTCCGGTACACAGGACTATTAGCATTACAGAGTATTCATTATTTGATTATTTTTGCCTTAAATAAAAGGACATTGTAAAATTTCTGTATACAAATCTACTGAGTTTTGCCTGTCAACTAGTTACTCTGATAGTGACAAACCTCACTAATTTTCTACTAGCTTGACTCAAGAATATTTTAAAACTATTCAGGGCAAATCTGTGGCCCATGCCTCCATTTTATACTCAAGTGATTTAGTGAAGTTGTAGAATCCATTGAACATTCAGGCATGAACAATATAGGAATGTATGAAAATTAATAAGTCTAAGTTCTAGTTTGGCTTCTGATGCTATGACAAAGACCATTACAAAATACAACTTGGAAAGGATTCATTTCACAGGTTACAGATCACAGGGGAAGCCAAAATAGAAAC